>NC_056727.1:366923155-367083155 GCF_019279795.1 Protopterus annectens | reverse complement strand
TTTAGCACTTACTTACCAAACAGGGAGTTATACTCAGTTATTGGTCTAATGAGGGAGGAGTATAGAGCGGTAATAACCTCCTTTTTTCTGGATGCAGTCCCTTTACTTATGAGATGAACCATGTAAAAGGCTTTTTTGACCACCGCCGCTACATGATGGTCGAATGTGAGATTATCAACCTGAGTGTCTAGGGCTCTCACTACAGGTTGTGTGCCTAGTGTGTTGCTGTTCATGTGGTAATCAGTAGTGGTTGTGTTTTTGCCGAATGGCATTATGATAACATTTTTTTGCATTTAGCTTGAGGCCATGACTTTGGCACCAGTCATTAGTTGCTGTGAGACCCTCTTGCAATATGTTAACATCATTTGGGGAGTCAATGACAGCATCCAACTTACAGTTGTCCACAAACTTGGTCAGCCACTTTTGTCTTTGTCTGAACCTTTGAGACGTAAATGCCAAAACAGTAGGGGTCCCAGGACAGATCCCTGGGGGACTCCACTAGTGACAGGTCTGCTATCGGTGGTGGAGGTGCCTATTTTGACTTTGAGGGTCCTGTCTGTGAGCCAGTTGGCCACCCACCTGATGAGATAGGAAGTTATGCCTAGTTGTATTAGCTTTTCGATGATGACTGAGTGGGGGATTGTGTCAAAGGCCTTGGCCAAGTCGTGGTAAGCTGTATGCCCTGACTTCCCCTCATCCAGGGCCTTGGTGGCAGGCCGAAAGAAGTCAACCAAGTTCAACAGGCAAGATCTGCCCTTGACGACTCCGAACTGGGTGGAGTCAAGTGCTTGGAGATTGCCTATGTCCTTGTTTATGAGATCCATAATAATACACTCTGTGGCTTTACAGATCAGAATTGTCAAGCGAATGGAGTGATAGTTTCCAGGGTCAGTAGTGGCACCACCTTTGTGCAAGGGGATGACAATGGCAGTTCCCCACTCTGCTGGAATGAATCCTGTACTTGGGCTGTGGTTGAATAGAGTGCTCAATGGCAAAGCCAGTTCTTGCTGGAGATGGTGCAGAACACAGCCTGGGATACTATCAGGTCCCATGGTAGCTGTGTTCTTTGGCTTGGATAGCGCCTTTAGCACTTGCTGTACGGAGAAGTGAGGTGCAGGACAAGTATCGGGGATGTCGAAAGGGCCTGGGGGGGATGGGGGGTGAAGTTTGCACTGAACCTATCTGCTAGCAGGTTGGCAAAGTCAACAGGATCAGTGTAAGTGATACTGTTAAGTATTAATTCGGAACAAACTTAGGCTTTCCCATGGGGGTTCCTGACGTAACTGAAGAAGGCTTTGTGGTTTCCCTTTGTTTTGGAGGCTAGTTTCAATTCATAATTGGCTTTCACTAATGATCTAATTTGCTTGTTGAGGCTAAGGAGGGAGTTTTTCCAATTTGGAATATGTTATTTCTGTACCATTGGACAACAATTTCTTACTTTTGTTGTAAAGCCTGTAGATAGAGGATGTTCATCAAACAGGTTTGTGTTTCTTTGATGAGCAGGTTTTAGTTCTGTTGGATATGGCCGAGTCCATGCAGTTGTATAGGTGCTTGTATACTGCATTGGTGTACTGTTCAGCATAGTTGCCTGCATCCTCTGGCTTTGAGTTATATATCTATCTGTAGATAGATACATAACTCAAAGCCACTTTCGAATCAGAAAAGAGGCTGCAGGCACACACCCTTGACGCAATTGTGGGAAGTGCCACTGGTGCAATTTTATCATTAATACCACCATGGTTATTTACGTAAAAGACCATTTAAACTGTAAGACTGCCAACATGACTTACATTGCAGTATGCTGTCAACGTGAAGCATACTAAACTGGAAAAAACACAAGACTACTTAGGATCAGGATAAAAGAACATGTGGGAGCCATCAGGAAGCGAGACCCTTACAGTGCACTAGCCAGGTATAGTAGGACCTGCTCCCAGTTCTCCGGATTCCAATTTGCAGCAAATGAAAAGGTCACACATCCCCTAGGGATTACTGACCCCCTTTGGAACACAGACAACTTACCGTTAGTTAAAGAGTTAAATTGACAGACACAATTGCGAGCAGATGCACCTCCAGGGCTAAATGAAAACCTGAGTATTTTCAGTGTCCTTAAATGGATTAGGTAACTACTTAACCCATCCCCCGCTTGCTACACCAGTTAAACAATAAATCTAGGTTCATGGATTAAGGAACTCCTTAACCCATCCCCCACTCTCCACACCAGTTAAATAATAAGCCTGTGTTAATTTTATGTTATTTTCTGATCAAGTTCAACTGTTAACTTTACAATGAATGAAAGTGCTCAAAACATGATTTAAATGAAAAAAAGACTGACCAAAACACAGAGAATAGCCTACCATCTATGTTCCTTCCAAAATAGCAAAAGTTTCTTAAGTGTTTACATGTTTTATATATAAAATATACAATATATTCCATTGCACATATGTATCTGTTATATAAATATATATATAAAATATATGTTTATATATGTGCATATATATATATATATATATATATATATATATGATATATATGTGTGCGTATGTATGTATGTATATGTGTGTGTGTGTATGTATATATGGATTCACTTTATAATCTCAAAATACTCAAATACCGAATTTTAGTATCTCGAGACTGTAAAGCCGAAAGCCCAAAAAAAGACATCCAGAACCGCAAAATTCAAAATTGCAATCATTCACATATACACACCACCACACAAACAAGCACATGTACACCTACCTAATAACACTACAACAAACAAAACAACACACAAACACAACATAACAAACAAGCACACCTACCTATAAGCAGGGGGCAAGCCCCCCTGCACACCCACACCCCCGCTACTTATATATACTAAGACGAAAGACACTATATATATATATATATATATATATATATATATATATATATATATATATATATATATATATATATATATATATATATATATATATATATATATATTATATATATAGTGTGTATATAGCATTGGAAAGATATTGTAATTAGAGGTAACTTCTAGTCACTAAGAAGTGATAGAATATTGCCAGTTCAACAATGTGAAAGAGATATTCTTGCCACAGTCACAGGTAGAAGCAAAATAATCCCAGATAAGTGAAACATGAGGTGTGTATGATCAGTGGTAGAAGACAGTTGTTGTCTTTCATCTTTTCCCGGTTAGGGGTCACCACAGCGGAACTCCGGTCCGCTAATGATTGGCAGTAGATTTTCACGAACGCTGAGGTGCCAGCTCGACGTTCAACCTTCAGCGAAGGCACGCTCATATATGCATGTCTTTCGAACGCCCATCCAACAGCGGGGAGGACATGCAGACTCCACACAGAAGGCACTCCCCGCACTCCAGCCGAGAATCGAACGGGAGAACCTCTTGCTGTGAGGTAACAACCCTACCGCTGCACCACCGCAGCCAGTGGTAGAAGACAGTGGTGGACAGAAAAATGGTTAACTTGGCTGAAAGTGAAAAAAAAAACAGAAGCAGATTGACTCATAAATCTAAGTATAGCAAACAGAAACTTAAAGCTAGAAAATCGTTTGACTCGACTGGGGAGAAGTTTTTGAGCGAAGTGAATTATGTAAATCTGAACAAATTGGGAGGCGGTCTCCCTACGTTCCTGTAGATTTTCTTAAGACATTCTGATTTCCTTTCACCTGCCAAAATATGATGTTTAGTGACTAGTCTAAGTTATGTATTACTATTGCCCTTGTTTGGAATAATGGTTGAGAAAGATCTTCACAAACTAGTCTACTTACCCAGTTTAGCAAATAATTAAAAAAAAAAAAAATCAGAAATGATTATAAGCACGATCATGTGTGGCCAATGCCATTTAGAAGGTGTGGCCTGAAATTATTACTGTTGCTGAGCATTCTGAGGAAATTCAGTAGTTTATGTGGTTTTGTGGGAAAAACAATACTCCTACTTAAGAGCAAACCTGTAAGCTATCCTAAAAACTATAGACCAATAGCTTGCCTTATGATGACTTGTAAGCTATACACTGGAATTGATGCCGGCAGAGTTTATAGTCATTTAGAAGAAAACTTAATCATGGCAATAGAACAAAAGGTTAATAAAGTCATAAGGAACAAAGGATCATTTGTTTTTAAATAGAGTCATAATGGATAGGCTACAAAAAAGCATTTGGCAGTATCCCACATTCATGGATAAAAGAATGCTTAAAAATGTATAAGAAACACCCTACACTGATAGATTACATTACAGCGACAAACCCTTTTGCAGTTAAGCCATGTTAAAGGACAAATTATTATTCCATGGATAAAAATTTAAAGGGGGATATTCCAGGGTGACTCCTGTCACAGCTGCTCAGTTTTCTTGCCTTAACAGATTAGGTAATTTGGCTCCTAGGAAGCAACGAAGTATAAAGACTTCTCATCTTCTTTTTGTAGATGATTTAAAACTGTATAGTTCATCAGATGAGGAACTGAAAGCATAACTGCAAGTGGTCAAAACTTTTTCAGATGATATAAGAATGTCATTTGGTCTTTGTAAGTGCAAAAATAACCTTTAAAGCAGGAAAGCTGCAGCACAAAGAAAACATCAGTTTGGGACAGGAATGTGATATAAAAGAACTTCATCAAGAAATGTTTGGGAATTGATGAACAATCAACAGTAAAACATGAACAAATGTGAATAAAACATATTAAGGAATATTTTAAAAGGCTTAAATTAATACTAAAAACAACATTGACATCTAGGAGCAAAGTTCTAGCTATAAACCAATTTGCTCTTCCTGTCCTAAATTATAGTGTTAGAGTGATTGACTGGCCCCAAAAGGTGTTGGATAGGTTGGACAGGAAAACAAGAAGGATGCTTCATGCTTATCAAATGATTTATAAAAATCAGTACATACCAAAATTATATATTCCCTGTTCTGAAGCAGGTATGGGCCTCCTTGACATTGATTACATGTATAGATCTGCAATCGTAGGGCTGCATACATATCTGCTGACCTCACAAGACCCAAATGTAGTGAAAGTTTTGAAACATGAGGAGAATAAGTCTAAGATGACTTCCTTGCTTAGTTTAGCAGAAGCATATTGGTGTCAAGTGGGAATGGAAGTCAAACCAGAAGTAGACTCAGGCAGCAACTGAATGTTCCAAAAAACAAAAGAAAGAATATAAGGTGAAGGATCAGATGAAAAGGCAAAAAATGTGGATCATGCATAAATATAGCTGCAAGTGTAGAAAACTCTTGGAACAACCTCATGTTGATCAGGATCGAATGCAGAAATGGTTAAGGTGAGGTGAATTTAAACCAAAAGATGAAAGGTTAATATTGGTGGCCCAAGATAGTGGACTACTTGTACGCTTGATTTACAAAGTCCATTGAACATGTGGGTGAAACAAACAACTGCAGGTTTTGTAAAACAGAATTGGAAACAGTTGCACATCGTGTTGCTGGATGTGATATACTAATGGCAGAAGGACTGTAGAGTGAAAGGCTCAATAATGTGGCAAGACTGTTGCACAATAACATTATAATACTGAAGTAGGTGAAAAACACTAGAAACATAAGACACAAAGCATTATAGAAAATGATGGTTTATATCACATGGGATTGCCAGTTACCAACAGTTCAAAAATGGATGCGAGAAAAACAGATATGGTAGTCTAAGAAAAGATGACAAAAGTAGTATTGATCACTGAAATTGCGACACTGAGTGACTACAGTGTCTTACGTACAGAGAGACACAGAATTATAAAGTACCAGTGTTTGCAGGCAGAAATAAAGGTAATGTGGAAGAATGATAACCAGACAGTTCCAATAGGAGTAGGAGCAATGTTTTTTAATAAAAAACAATTTATAAATGCACGTAGATATGTTAACATTACATGTAACTTTGTACGAATTGGAGAAGGAGCAATTACTGGGCACATTGCAGGTGCTATGAAGAGCACTTCTGGCTAACATCAAAGATTGAAACAATACTGATTTCATGAACTTTAATCATACTTTGACTTAGGAAATTGGTCCATTCCCATCATGGTATTAGAAACCCAAAAGACATGAAGAAATTAAAAAAAAAAAAAAAAAAAAAAAACGATATCCTGTAGATGGTGCAAAATCACATTGCAGTTGCTGTTTGATAGTTTGTGAATATGTAAACATTAAGAAATTAATTTGAAGTATTGCACTTGAAAAGCCCTTCTTTCATAAGACATGGAACCAGTACTAGATGGCACATCAGTCTGTTGCAGGATGTATACTCTCACATGCTCACATCACATATGTATCTTTAGGCAGTTTGGATAATTGCTAGTTCACCTATTGCCACATCTCTGGGATTTGGGAAGACACTGGAGAACCCAGTCGTAACTTACACAGAGTGGATATATGTAAACTGTACACAGAAGGCACCCTCAATTGTAACTGAACCAGAAGACCAAACACTGTGAGGAAACCATGCTAACCATTGCACAATTGTATCACCTAATGTTGTAATTAACATTCCCATTTAAATAAAATAAAATTACTATCCTGGTAACATGGAGTGCTGATATTAGAACATATAGAGTTCACTTTGCTACATCTTTTTGAAAAAGCTGAATCAGTTCTCCATTTGTGTTATCTATTTTAGTTGCGTATATTGTTTTGTTGCAGTACAGAAAGTGTCATGTCATTGATTTTTAAGTCATAATATTTTAATGAAAATCTTATTATTTTGGCTATATGATTTCTTAAAACAATATAAATATGTGCAAGTTAACCAAATGCTCTTTCTGGCAAAGTCTTTACTTTGTTTGCATTTTTATTCAAAGATTCATAGACTGTCACTAGGCTAACAACACAAGGGGCCTTTCTAAGCCTAGCAACGTTTTCCCAAAAGAATGATGATGTCCTGCATCCAAATAGGACATTGAGTGCCAGGCATGTATAAGCTACCGCTGTCCATAAGGGACATGGCTGCCATGCCCAGTGTAAATTTCCTGTTCCCTGTCCACTGGTCTAGGTTGTGCTTAAACGGGGTAACAGACAAACTCAGCTTCACTTAGATGGGAAGCCTGTTCCATAGGAGGGGCAGTCTCTGGGACACACATCTGTCTCTCCAGGATGTTCTGTTTATGTCACAGGCAAAATTCAGGTCCTTAGACCTTATATTTCTGGTAGTCTTTGACTTATGAATATATAGGAGATTCATTAGTGTGGGGTTTGTGAATGCCTTGTAAGCCAGGCATAGGTCAGCCATCAGCGATCTATAGGAGACTGAGTAGAGGGAAAGGGCTTTAAGCCACTCTGCATAAGGCAGGTTTGATCTGTTACACCTTTTTGTAAGGAACCTTTGAGGTTGCTGTAGGTACTGCATATGCCTGATCAGGTACATACCAAAGGGGGCATTGTACTCTATGATCGGCCTGATAAAGGCAGAATACAGTGGGATAATGACCTCTTTGGACCTAGATGGCATGCCTTTACTTATAAGTTGTGCAACATAATAGGATTTCCTCACCACTGTGGCCATGTGTGGGTCGAAGGTAAGGGTACTGTCTACGTGCATTCCCAGATTCCTGACCACTGAGTCGACTCTTAGAGGTGTATTATCAACATGGTAATTAGCTGGGATGGTTGATTTCCCAGAGAATGCAATTATGCATTTCTTAGCATTGAGTTTAAAACCATGGCTTTGGCACCATTTATTAGTCCGAGATAGACCTTCCTGAAGAATGCTAGTGTCTGCAGGGGAGTTGATGTTAACCCCCAGCTTGCAAGCATCTGCAAACATAGTCAGCCATAAACCTTAAGCATTTCCTTCCATTTCAGAGAAATAGATGCCGAAAAGGAGCGGGCCCAATACTGAGCCCTGGGGGACTCTGCTAGTGACTGGCCTCTTGGTGGAGATTGCCTCACCTATTTTGACCTCATGGGTGCTATCAGTGAGCCAGTTGGCTATCCAGTGAGTGATAAAAGGGTTTATACCTGTATTAGTGAGGTTGTCTATATCACCTAAGTGAGATATTGTATCAAAGGCCTTAGCCAGGTTAAGGTAAGGTGCGTACACAGTCTTATGGGCCTGTAGTTACCCGGACCAGTGTTGGACCTCCTTTGTGCAGTGGAATGACTGTAGCCATCTTCCATTCCTTGGGCACAAAACCTGGCTGCAGTTGAAAAGTGATTCAATTAGACCAGAGAGGTGATGTTTCATGCTATTTATTAAACATCCCAGGATGTTATTGGGGCCCATCAATGCAGTGTTTTTCCCTGAAAAGTGCACTAATGACTTGTTCTCTAGTAATGGTTTGGGGGATTGTGTTATGTGATATTTCCTTTGGACTATCAGGTGGTAGTGGGGAGAGAAATTTGAGCTGAATGGTCTCTGGTTCAATGTGGGTGATGCTGTTTACAATAAGTTCCGCACATTGTTTATTTCCTCTGAGGTTACGGACATAGCTGTCGAATGCTTTGTGGTTGTCCTTTGCCTGAGAAACTATTTTTTCTTCAAATTTAACCTTTGAAGTATTAATTAACCCTCACAGCTGCTTGTTTAGATTGGTCATGGCGATTTTAGTATGTAGGACTTTGTTCCTTCTACGCTTGGCCAAGATTTTTTTTCTTTTGTTGTATAACCAATTGATAGTGTGATTCCACCAGAGTGCCTTGTCTTTTGAGTTTGCTGTATTCTTAATACAAGTGGGCACAGCTCGGTCTATATAGCTGTCAATATGGCTGTACAGAGATTTTGTAAATAGCTCCGTGTATACTGTGTTTGGGAGTGCTTGGAATTTAGCCAAGATGTTGCTTAGTAGAGAGAGGTTAGCCTTGGAATAGTTCCCAAAGGTTTTTGGTTTTGCTGGATCCCCAGATTTAATTTTTTATTTCAAGTAATACTGCCTTATGGTCAGATGTGACGAGCAAAAAATATTACATTGGGTGAGGAACATTGCCCCCCCCCCCCATGTTTGTGAGTACAAGTTCAAGGATGCTTGTACCCCCTGGTAGGAGAATGGACCAACTGTTCCAGGATGTTGTTATTAACAAAGTTTAAGAATCTATGGGCTTGTGCATGAGAAGTGGTGTAGGATTCCCAGTGTGTAGAGGGGTAGTTGAGATTCCCATGAATATCATATTGGGTTGAATGTTGAGGGACTCTAGTAGATTGAGGTAGGTAGTATGGGTTTCCTGGGACATGAAGGGGGATTTGTATGTTGCAAGGATATGGTAGAGCACCCTGTTTATGGTGAGCTGCGCATGTATAAGTTCCAGTGGGTCATGCACTTTAACAAGTCTGGATGTGAGATTAGTCTTAATATAGACTGACACTCCTCCACCTTAAGTCCCCTCCTGTGTAGTAGCCGTTCTAAAGGTGTGAAAAGCAGTATAACCTTGCATTGCTGGGGTACTTTCAGCTACTTTAAACCATGTCTCCATTTATACACAAATGTTTACACTATCCAGGAGGGGAAGGCT
The DNA here is from genome assembly GCF_019279795.1 of Protopterus annectens. NCBI lineage: Eukaryota > Metazoa > Chordata > Ceratodontiformes > Protopteridae > Protopterus > Protopterus annectens. The sequence goes on along the minus strand of NC_056727.1, from coordinate 367,073,715 downwards.
TGCAGGGAGTGGAGTTTCTTGTTAAGAATTCTGGCATTGAGCAGTACCACCTTCAGATATTCCTTCATAGGTTCAGTTAAGTCGGTAGATTTATCAGTGTAGCATTGCCTAAAAAAGGCACCATGATGGTTGAAATGGTCTTTGCCAATGTCTGAAGCCTAGAGGGGATAAATGCAGATCATCCCTGGCAAAGCAGTGTGGTCTGTCAAGCATGTCCTCCTAGGCTGTCAAATATTGCCCCCCCCCCCGATTGACACCAGAAGCTAAGCCATTTGTTAAAATCAGTCATTTTCTGTTGGTATCATAGCATCGTCCTTGGAGAAGGTAGTATGCTGCTCAGTGCTAGGCTCATACCTGCCTGAGACACACAATCAGTGAGCTTGATTATGTCTCGCTTCATGTAGTCAAGGGAGGTGTGTCTTAGGTCATTAACACCAACATGGATGATGACAGAGTCATACTGGCACCTGTGGTTCAATGGCCTGAGTACCTGTGTGATTTAACAGATCCTAGGCCCTCAGAAAGGCAACTGACTGTGACTCTATACTTAGCCTGATGTGGGAGACATTGGTCTGCCTCAGTATAGAATCACCAGTGACCTGTGTGCTGGTGTGCTTTAAGGGCTTAGCAGTGGAGACTTTGGATACAGTGTTACTATGTGTAGCTGTGGGATGCTTTAATGGAGTGTTTATGTGATGGCTGAGTACCCTTTCTTTGATTGTACTGTGTAGGAGGGCTTAGTGTTTTAGGAAGGTTACCTGTAAGTGCCTCAACATAAGTAGTTATATGTGTAGGGTCTTTACCCTGTGCAGTAAGTGTGGTGCAAGTGTCACTGGCAATCTCTATAGGATTAGTTATGGTTGTATGAGAGAATTATGTCTCCAGTGTTAATGTGTATTTCACCTCTTGCATACACTAAGTGGGTTGTCAGTGTACATGAGCCAATTTCTGCAATGCCTCAGAATACCCATCTCGACCAGATTGGCCACAGAAAGAGTCAGGAAGTGCATATCCATGCCTGCTTATGTACTAGGGAGGAGTGAGGAAAACTTAAATATTGAACAAGTCAATAAGACAATCAATTTGATGAGCAATGCTCAGCTGTGAGCAAACTATTTACTCTAGTAGTTAAAAAAATCTACCAAGACAGTAATGCCACAAGAGTACAGATCACAGACCAGAGCAAAGACTCTTAGAATAGGAGGCACAATAAGCCTTCACCTGCAATTCCTATCTCAGAAGGGTGGAGGCTAGCCTATCTGAGTGTAGACCCCAGACCTTCCTAATGTAAAATAACTGTTTTGGAGCCCAAGTGCTTAAACCAGAACCAAGACACTTTCAGAATAGTGGACAGAAGTAGCCTTCAACCAGCAATTCCCAGCTTAGAAGAGTATAGGCTATCCTCTCCTGCCAGAATATTTTAGACTACAAATGTTCCTAATGTAAAATAACTGGTTTGGAAACCAAGTGCTTAAACCACAAAAAAGACATAATAGCAGGCATATTAAGCCTTCAACCAGAAATTCCCAGCTGAGAAGGGTGAAAGCTACCCTCTTCTCCCACAAGAATGCATACCACAAACCTTCTTAATGTAAAATAACTGGCCTGAAGCCTAAGCATTTAAACCAGAACTAAGATACTTTTAGAATAATAGACACAATAAGCCTTCAACCAGCAGTTCCCAACTTAGAAGGATGTACAAGAGTGTAAACTGCAAACCTTTCATTTGTAAGATAACTAGTTTGAAGCCCAAGTGCTTAAACAAAACTAAGAGGCTTAGAATAATAGCTAATGTAATTAGGCTACTAGCAAGCAGTTATAAATGCAGCAGATTAAATGCAACTGAATATGTTAAGAACATGCCGCAAAAAGCTAAATAAAGTAGGAAGAAGCACAACTACAGTAAAACAGCTGAATAAAGTACAGTGGGAAGGGAGGAAACAGAAGATAATTCAAGTTTAAGAGACTAAGAGGGGGCCTTCCCAGCTGATCTCTCAGTGCTCAGTCAAATGAGCTGATGAGATGGGACTGGGAGGATTATCTAAAAATCAGATTTATAGTAGGGCCGGGCAACTCAAAAGCCACCAAGTTTAAGAAGACAACAACATTTGGGTGAGTGGGTGAGAAAAATCAAATGCAGACAGAGATCAGCAATAGTCAGGGAGAGAACAGCAAGCAAATTAAACAAACAATCCAGCTAAATAAGGATGCCTCCAAAATTTTCTAGTTAAAGATGAATGCTGTTTCTCAGCTTCTTCCACTAATTAGCTGGATGTTATTCTCTGTCTGCAAAGGAATTATTTTCTAACTTTTCTAAATGACCCTAGCCAATACCTCTTAAAATTGGATGGAAATAGTAAAAGGCCTTTCATTCTTTGTCAGGGATAGCCATCATGCCCTCAGGGCACCAGTCTTCTGCACCTATCAGCCTAATTTATCAGCCGTACCTCAATTTAACACTACTCAAAGTTAGAAACTGAAACAAGACCCTTGAAAACATACACATTTGTATAATTACAGAAACTTGGTTTTGGTGCAGTGGCAGCACTTTTTTATAGAGGTTTAATGGCTGTCTCTCTCACTTAGACCCATGCTGAGGGTGGCTGCATTTGTGCGTGCGTGTGTGTACGTGTGTGTGAATCCAAAAAATTCAAACTAACAAAAACCAAAGAAAAAAGATGTACGAGCAAGCAACGGACTCTCCAACAATTTTTTAGATGTAAGTGCTTTCACTGAAACAAGTGAATCAGCTTCTTCAGACAAGTTAAAAAATCGTAACTTCCCAGTTTAAAAATACTTGCACAGGAATTTTAAACCAATGAGCTGACAGCCCAAAAATATGATGTCATTCAACAAATTTCATTTAAAGCAGCATTAACCACGTGAAAATGATCCATAGTCATGAACAATGGAACAATTGCATCTAAATAAATAAATAAATAGTTAAAAATGGTTGATAAGCTAGTAAAATAATATGATGTAGTAAAATAAATAAAATACCATACAACTTCATAAACATGGATAATGAACAGTTTTAAACTGTTTAAAGTTGTTTTTGCACCTGCACTTTTAAAGTTTGTCCTGTTTGTTGCATTTACCTGTTTAGGCTACACACTCAAGTGCGCTAGCCTGTGTTACATATTTATTGCAATTTCCTGTTGTTTGTTGCAAAAAAGAAAAAATACAAAAAAATTATCCTTGTTTCCCATCTTTCCTGACCTAGAGTAGTCCAAATACAGGCTTTGTTGTATTCTGGACTTTTGGAAAGTTCCTGTGTTGCCCATTTCCTTTCTTGAATATAGGGAGGCTTCTTTGTTCACCAGTGGCAGGGGGAGCTTAGAGCAGCCTATCTATCCCTGGAGGAGTGTTCCCAGCTCAAGAATCTGGTAGTCTATTGGCCGTTTTGGGCCAATTTCTAGCTCTTTCAAGTCCCCCCTGTATAAAACCTGCTTTGGTGTGGCTTTGCGCGATTTTGCGCATAGCGCAGCATCGTGCAGCTCCGCTTAATTGGGTTTAAACCATTCTCGGCTCCACAAAGTCTGCTCTTCACTTTTTTCCCTTAGAACTGATCTAGTTCTCATAATAAACATCCTGTTCCTACTCTAAAGCCTGGCACTTGCTCACTAAAGCAATTATATAAGTCAGCACTAAAACATTAAAAGCACTACACCCTCACAAACTCCCCTTGAGTACCTTGTTCCCCATTGGCCCTTTTTTTTCAATTATAAAGGAATTCCCAATACTATTCTAGCATGTCCAAAGGTCAGTTGTCAATCTCCTCTCCGGTCCAGCTGGTGAATCTGGGAATTTTGAGGCAATGTTACAACTGCCTCATGTACACAGACAGCCCTCTCCTCATTCCAACACATGTGAGAGATGCAACCATATAGCCAAACTGGAGGCTAAGCTCTCTCAACTCAGTACTGGCGTAACCATTCAGGAGGAGAAGGAAACCACACTCACTACAATTCCAGTCTCACATAGACCTACCACAACAGCAAACCAAACACATAAACACACAAAAACATACTTGGAGGCTCTAAATAAAAATCTGCCTAAGCAGCAGAAACCTCCAAAGCAGACACCCAAGCAACCGCTATCCCAAAACAAAGCACGTGCAACATATAGCTCACAAAGCCATTGTGCCGAACAGTCACAGCCCTTAAGGCTAAACAACACACCTGATGCACTTGTAATAGGTGATTCTGTCATCAGGCACACTGACGTCCCGCTCACCAGGCTGAACAAGGAGAAGGTCACGGTGAGCTGCCTGTCGGGCGCTAGGATCTGTCACATAACACAAGCACTCAGGTCACTCCAAGGCAAGTACAAATATAGCTCCGTCATTGTCCATGTTGGTGTGAATGACCTGAGACGTACCTCCCTGGACTACATGAAAAGAGACATATAGGAGCTCTCTGAGCATGTAGCCCAAGCCGGTATGACCCTGACCTTGAGTAGCATCTTACCCTCACCAAGAATGATGCCACAATATGAAGACAAGATGATCAATTTCAACAATTGGCTTAAGTATTGGTGTCATTCAAAGGGGATCCAATGCCTGTCAGCCTGGGATGACATGCTCGACAAGCCACGATGCTTTGCTAGGGACGGCTTGCACCTGTCACCCCTGGGCTTTCGGATATTGGCAAAGGCTCTTGCCACCCCCATAGTGCCTTTTTTAGACAAGGCTCAAAAGACAAACCCACCTCCATAGGTATCACAAGGGATAAGAAACTGAGTAAAGCTACTCAACGCCAGAAGTCTAAACCCCAAGATGCACGCACTCAAAACTCTCCTTAGCATGGAGAACATCGATATCTGTGCAGTAACAGAAACTTGGTTCAAGGCTCCCGAGAGCACCCCAGCACTACCAGGTTATACGTCATACCATGCTTTTCGGCCCCAAAACTTGGACCGAACCACAAAAGGAGGGGGAGTATCAATATTCGTCAAAGATACCCACACCTCCAGGTTGGTGGCACAGCACGAAGCATCAGAGACTATCCATGTGCAACTAACAGTGGGTAAACTGCCTTCCAGTTTATAGCCTGCTACAGACCACCCTCCCAAACCCAGGAACCCCACTTGGCCTTCCTGAGAACACTGGAAAATATGAAGGTCTCTCCAAACACCATTATATTGGGTGACTTCAACTACCCAAACATAGACTGGGAGCATTACTCTAGCTCCAGCACCCTAGCCCAAAGGTACCTAGAATTTTTAAACTCAAATGCTATGGAACAACTTGTTACCACTCCCACAAGAGGGGAAAACATACTGGACCTGATCATCACCAACATGGGGGCTCTATGCTCCAAACCAGAAGTGTATCCCTCACTGGTAAGATCAGACCATAAACTAATCTCACTGGATATTCACATCCCGACCCCACCCCCTGCCCAGAAAACCACAGTGAAAAACTTCTCTAAAGCAAATTTCACACTCCTCAAAACCGAGGTGGAATCCTTCAAAGCCCCCGGGCCTGTGGAAAATACGGCCCAGACCGCAGAATCCTTTATAAACACATTCTATGAACACCTTCAGGAATGCATGGATCATGCAATCCCAAATAAAACCAAGACCCAATCCTCCAAAGGCAGACATCCTGTCTGGTGGACCCCAGCCATAAACAAACTATACAATAGAAGGAGGAAGCTACTACATGATAGAGCAAAATCCCAAAAAGGGAAGGCATCTCTGATCAGTATTAGCAAAAAACTACGGGCTGGTGATAACAAAAGGCCCCTCCAGGCAGGTGTTGCCTCTGCAGTTTTGGGGGTCCATTTGTGAGAGGTTTTATAGTCTGCAGGTGGGTGGGTGTGTCTTTCGGCTTTTCCCGGTTAGGGGTCGCCACAGCGGAACTCCGGTCCGCTAATGATTGGCAGTAGATTTTTACGTACTGGCTTGCCGGGCCTAACGCACAGCCTTCAACGAAGGAACGCCCATTCACGCATGTCACTACACAGAAGACGCTCTAACTGAGAATCGAATGGGCAACGTCTAACTGTGAGGCGACAACGCTACCGCGGCACCACCACCACAGTGCTACCGGGGAAAAAGAACATGTAAAGACAAAGTTCTGTCACAGCTCAAACTAGGGTGCAGAGACACTAGACGTCTGACCCCTGAAGCCTGTGCTTCAGTGGGATAAAATTTCCTTATACCAAAGTGAAGTGCACACTTTCTAATAATAGGTTCATAGGTGAATACTAGGCTAACTGTCCTGAAGGAAAAAGAAAATGTAAAGACAAAGTTCTGTCACAGCTCAAACTAGGGTGCAGAGACACTAGACGTCTGACCCCTGAAGCCTGTGCTTCAGTGGGATAAAATTTCCTTATACCAAAGTGAAGTGCACACTTTCTAATAATAGGTTCATAGGTGAATACTAGGCTAACTGTCCTGAAGGGCTCTTTTAGGCCTAGCCAATAACATAGGTCAGAATCAAGCTTTATACTTTAAAAATCTTAACCATTATGCCAAAGCCACCCCCCTACAAGTTTTACTTCTGTCAAGATCATATCACTCCAGATGTGATTCAGACCCACAATTACTGGCTTAGGAGACCAGTGCCTTACCCATTAAGCCACTGAGGCCTATGCACAATATTGTTTTCTACACACATTTCCAAGAACCTGCAAATCACCCTTTCTAGGGTGTGCAGGTTTTATTCCCTATCAAGGCCCAGTGTCAATATGTTTCAGTAGTTAGGGCCAAATGCTACTTTAATAATAAGAGAGTAAAGTGCTTTTTTGCCAGTCCTAATGTACATGTGGCGGATACTGCTTTTTGCTGGCAGAAAAGTTTAGCCTCATTACCCCACATATTATTTTGGTTCACAAAGAGAGAGTGTTGTTTTGACTGTCACTCATGCTTAACATTGGACCCAAGCGAAAAAGCTTTTTTTCCCATGTGATATTCTTTTTGAAATTTAGTCTGCAGTATATCTGCCTTTCAGATTTCTAACTACTTAAACTTGTCATTAGCACACTCACCAGTGTAGTATCCTTGTAACATGTTACTCAAACTTTGCTTCCAAATCTTCCTTCATACTCCTTGTTATGTTTTTTTTTAATTTAGTTAATGTTTTTCTGTAACTTTTCATAGGATTTTACTTATTGATGCCTCTGGTTTCATTTTTGAAATAGGTATTAATTGTCAAGTCAGTCTTCTCTAGTTCTTACTGTTTCAGTAATAATAATTATGCCATTAACCGTACACAGTGATGTGGGCAGTCTTCACTATTGTCACAGATTAACTAATTTATTTATAGCAGCACATAAGCTTCAGCAATGGTCAACTGTTACTAGTCTTTAAAATCAATTCATCAGGCTAAAATAGGATCTTTCCATGATAATCAAAGGAACTGCATCTGGTCACTTAGCATTAAACTTGCCCAAAAAATGCAGCAGCAGTTATTGGAGCAGAGAAGACCTGCTTGATATTTCTGGGGGCTAGAGAATACTTTTGCTTCCTTATTACATCTTCCAGTGGTTGGCTGACCTGAACTACCCGCTAGACCAAGGGTGTCCAACCATTTTGGCCATTTGCTGTACAGTTCATTGGTCATTTACCATACTTGGCAAGGTTTGGGGGGGTGGCACATTACCATGACCAACATGTATCTCTCCATTCAAAACAGTTTGTTATAGGACATAGCATTTGAACAAATAAAATACTTTTGTGGGTCAGATTGTGGACCTAGGGCCATCTGTTGGACACCCCTGCTCTAGACTATTCAGCTGTCAGGCATCACGAAGCTTGTGTCACAAATTATGGCAAGTTCTACTGTGACTGACTTGGTTAAGTGTCTATGATCCTTCAGGGTTCCTTCAAGCTGATACTATTATGACCACTGGATGTCTGTTTACCAAGATGTCAGTGGGTGTTTGCTAGTTTGTACATATATTTACTCTGCCTTTTTAAAATAGGTTAAGAAATACTTTCCCACACTTTTTAACCTTGATTCACATGTGTCAGTTGTGATCTTTTGTTTTTTTATATCAGTAAAATTTAAGATGTGAAGTTGTTCTATCTCGCCGTTCATTCTTACTGATGGGTTCAGAGCCGATCCTCAGCTCTGACTCTGCCAACTGCAAAAGCTCGAGGTCTTCAACCACCTCGAGGCCAACTCCCTAGCCCATGATGCACCCTGATCTTCCCTCAGATCTCATTTGCCGCTGCAACTTTTTTTGGACGTTCACCAGCTCTGGCCAGTGAACATACCTCTCAACCTCTTAGAGCAAAAAATCTGGACAAAGCCTAAAATGATGGGGGGAAAAATAGGGACAGATTTTAAATATCGCTCTTATAAACTTAGAAGGTTGATAGAATAATAGATTTTGCATTAGCATGAATTTTATGAAGGATGTGGCATCTTAAACTCAAATGTTTCTCATTATTTAATGACTTCAATCCTCAGCTATTTGCCAGAAAAGTACAGATTTTAGGAGGAACACACCAAAAATATGAGGCATAAATCTGGACATTCTGTGAAAATTTGTACAGTTGAGGGTATTCCAGTGAATAACTTTTTATTTTCTCATAAATAACTGTTAAAATAGCTTAGTCTGTTACTTAGTGATTTAGACAGTTTAGAGTGTTAAGTCTATACTTACATTATATAGATAATATAGTTAGTTATTAGTGGCCGTCTTTTAGGCCTTTTTTCTCCCTGTCTCTGTCTCAGTTAGTTAAGTCTATGGTTAAATTACTGAGAAATTAGTGGCCGTGTTTTTAGGCCTTTTTTATCTTTATCTTCAGAATCATGTTGAGAGTGTGTTTGTATTAAACTAGAGCCCCTCTTTTTCACAGGGCACACAGTTAACTTAGTGTGAACTTATACTAATATTAAACGTTAGATGTTAGTGGCCATGTTTTAAGGCCTTTTTTGTCTCCATACCTATAGCATTACAGTGTGTGTGTGTGTGTGTGTGTGTGTGTGTGTGTGTGTGTGTGTGTGTTATCTGTGAAATTATAGCCCTGCTTTTTTTTTTACAGGGCAGATAGTTTCTCTTAGCTAAAAATTTAGATTAATAGCTAATTCTCTCAGAGCCTTTTTTTCTCAAGGCTTTTATAGTTGGTTTAGTGTGGATATTACTGTTAGAGCCCTCTTATTTACAGGGCATTTTTACTGTGAATTAGTACAGTTAGTATTTGACTTTTGTACTTTTGAATATTTGCCCTTGATACTATGTCCCAGCAGGAGAAGGAAAAAGCCAAGTCTGGCTTCAAAAAATGCCCAAGATGTGGGCAAAAGATGTCTATAACCGATGGACATACTGAATGTGTCTACTGTTTGGGAGAGGTACACCTGCGGGAAAGCTGTGCTATATGCCACTCCTTTAGCTCCAAAGTTTTGCATGAGAGAAAAAGAAAACTCATGGATAAGGGTCTGTTAAAATCCTCTTTCCAAGAGTCGCTGGATAAGTCAGACAAGCACTCCAGAAAGCCTTCAGAACTGACAAAGAGTCCATCTACTTCAAAATCAGCTTCTAGTAAAGCTTTGACATCAGTTCCACAGCCTTCGGAACCGACTGTCGTTATGGTTAGGAGCCGGTCCCCGACCTTGGAGCTGGAATCTCCTACATTAAAGTCTCCCATTTTACAATCGGTGGCATTGTCACATTCTTCACAGGCCTCAAGTAGACTGTCTGATTTGGATGTGGACCCCGTGGTGAAGAAGCTTCTACAGATACAGGTGCTGGCAAAAATTTTATCGGCACCGACCCCAGGGGCTTCGGAGCTGACCTTAGTTCCTCCAACATCTTCTGTTCCTCCTCCGATCTGCATGGAAGTTTCTGAGCCGGAGAGTGCGGAACTGATAATCGTGGAACCCTCAAGACCGACACCTAATCTAGGTTTTTCGGCCCTGACTGCCCTGATGTCTTCGGTGCCAACCGAGGGATCTCAGAGCCGACACTCACCAGTCGGGTCCAGGGAGAATAGTAGGGCCGACTTTACCTCTTGGGGCTTCGGCTCGAAGGAGTTCGGCCCCGACCTCTGGCTTGAAGCCCTCCGTACCGGCACAGACAGTTTCCATCGAATCTTCGGATCCGAGGGATTCTTCTTGTTGGGACCGAGGGGCCTTCGAGGCTATGAGGAGGGACTTGTCTGCCCCGACAACCACTCCATTAGTTCAGCAGCTCCCTCCCTGAAATCACCGGTGTCTGCCTCTTCATCACATGCTCCATTAAAGCATAGAGATCCTGAGCCTCAAGAAGCCCCATTGGGTGAGCCATGTTCTTCCGAGACCTCTCCAGAAGCTCCCACTGAAGAGGTGCCTAGGAAGAGACTTTGCAAGAGGAAGCATCTGGACTCCCCACAGGAGTCAGTCACTTCGGATACTGACTTGGTTGAGTCAGAAGGGTCCCCACGGTCCCCCTCAAAAGATGTCTCCTTTGCAGATCTCTTAGAAATTCTTAAACAGAGGGGTGGCTGGAAATCCCTTAACCCTTCTGATGATGAGTCAGTCCTCCTGAAGGCTTTTGGGTCTCAACCCTCCACAGCTTGGTTGTCTCAACCTGTTGGTGAGTTGCTTGAATTACTCACTCGAAGGGCATGGGAGTCTCCAGACACCATGGAGCCTATACCCAGGAGGCCTAACAAATTTATAACTAGCCCTCAAGATAGACCTTATCTTATTAAAGGAGTACCTGTTGATGCTATGGTGGTGGCAGCAGCCACCAAGAAGGAATTATCAGAGACTTGTTCATCTGTTCACCCTCCTAATAGAGAATCCAGAATTATAAACAGATACGGGAAGCATATGTTTAGTTCAGTGGCCTTTGTCCTTTGATCACGGAACTACCTCACACATTTCACTAGATTACAAAGGGATCTCCTGAAGGAGCTAGGAGGCACCCTGCAGGGTTCAGTAGCTGTAGAGGTTTCAGACAAGGTAACTTCCTAGCTCTCCATTCTTAATTTGATAGTGAACTCGTCCATGCATCTGTTATCATATGCAGCGGGTACAGGAATCACTGTCAGGAGACATTCCTGGATGCGCTTATGTTCCTTTGTAGAACCCTTTAAGTCTTCCCTCATTAACACCCCCTTTGATGGTTCATCCCTTTTCGGGTCAAAGGTAAAGGAAATACTTACCAGGAGTGAAAAAGATGGAAAGACCTTGTCTGCCGTCGGAGTAAATTTTTCTACCCCAAATAGACCTTACCCCCAAAGGGAGGGGAGGTGGAAAGATATGGCTCCATAAATATCAAGGATCTTTCCAGAACACTCATGCTGAAACCCCCTCTAGAGGCAGAGGAGGGGGTAATAATGGAAGATGTCGCCCACATGGCAGAGGGGGTCCGCAGAACCAGGGCAACAGAGATCAGATGTTCTTTGTGTTTCACTGTTGCAGTCATCACATTTGGGTTATCCTGCCTTGGGTAGCCCTCAGTCAGCCTGAATACCAGAGGCTTAGTATTTCTGTGTCGGTTGCTGTCGCTCCAGGACTGACGTCAGGTCGGCAATGGTATAAAATCAGGCAGCCGACACCATTACATCAGTCTTTCTTGCTGAGGAGCCTGAAGCAGAAGCAGTTTGCATGAGTGTCGGTCGACCGCTACCTGAGTTTTCATTTCCGAATTGAAGTTGAAGTCTTCTAAAGCTAAGTACTCTATTGGGGATCCTTTTTTCTTGCTCTAACCGATGTCAGAAAAAGTTAACAATTGTCTCACCTGTGGAAAGCAAATACCACACCAAGACTTCCATTCTTACTGCGTCCCCCGCTGTCGCTTTTGTGCTTTGTTCAATGCCAGAACTATACTTTGTCGGGCCCTTATTGTAGCTAGATATTTTTGCTGCTGTCAGTCCTCGAATTCTGTTATGGCTTCAGTAAGCCATCCGACTACCGATCTTCCAAAAAAAGTAAGGATAAAGACAGACACAGACCACGCAGGTCCAAAACTGCCGATGATGCTTTCACTAAGCTAGTCGTCAGTTCTCCGGTCCTCAGTGAGGCACTTTCGCAGTCTCTGATGCCTGCTTCTGTGGATTCGCAGGATGCTACCAAGACCCTTTTAGGAGTGCGGTATGCCACGAGACTCTTCTTCAGCTAAGGATCCTGCAGATGTCTCTACCTTGGATGGGTCCGGAGCTGCTGAGCAGGCACTGGCTTCTGAGGAAGTATTCTCACTACTGATACTCGAAACAAACCGATGACTTTCGCATCTTCAGTTCTTTCTAAAAACTACAGAGTTTCTAAGGCCCAGGGTACGAACCATACCCAAAAAAACGATGACCCAAGCTCATGCATCTGCTTCCTTGCGTCAATCTCAAATGCTTAAAATGGCAGAATACCTTATTATACTTATTAGGGGAAGCCAGGCTACCCCTTCCAAAAGAAAGAGACTTGTTCCCAGTAGTTTTATCTGAACAGGAGTCCGATGAATCTGTTTCATCTGAATATGAAGATATGCAGCCCCTCTCTGCTTATGAAGATTCTGATGCAGAGGAATGCATTCCTTCTGCCTCTCCACCCGAGGATTTTTCTTTTGGGGAAACCCTTCATACTTTAAGGGAGCATTTCCAATGGGAATGTCAAGACTATCCTCAGTCAAAAAAAGAGACTCGGGGAATTCTTAGATTTACCACAGCACAGACCTTTGGCCATTCCTCCTGTCCTGGATGTTATGGATGATGTTGTTATGGAATCCAGTTTGACTCCTGACACCTTTCCTCCTGCTCCCAGGAAACATGACAAGTATTAGAGAGTCCCTGACTCTCACACATTTCTTTTCAAAAATCCTACTGCTGACCCAGAGGTCAACTCTCAAGGACCTAAAGGAATTAAAGCAACTTTAGCTAAGAATCTCACCCCCTCAGATAGGGATTCCCGAGCTTTAGACAGATGGGGTAAAAAAGTATGCACCTCTGCTACTCTTGCTATTAGAGCATTAAATTGTCAGATCCACATGCTGAAATATCAGCAGCATACCATGGAACTCCTCAAACAAAAAATATCTTCCTTTCCTGCTTGTGCAGAAAATAAAGAATTACAAGAGCTAATGCATTCTGCAAGTCATGTAACTAAGCACACCTTGCAATGTGGCTTTGATGCCCTGGAAGCATCTTGCAGGGCAGCAGTCACTGGTTCTGTCCTTAGAAGGCATGCTTGGCTTAAGGAACAGACCTTGCCAGACCATGTCAAATCCAAATTATTGGATGCAGCATTGAACAAAGACAACTTATTTGGCACCAAGACAGAAGCGGTCTTAAAAAAGATGGAAGAAAAAGCTAAATCTATGCAGACAGTTAAAGACTTCTTACAGGTCCAGCCTCCAAGGTTCAGTAGGCATTGCCCCTGCAAACAGTGGTCCTTTCCTGCTCCCTCCAGGCCAGCTCTGCCCAGACCAAGGTGAAGCAGACCCCCCCCCCCCCCCCAGACAGCAGCCCCAGGGAATGCAGTGATCTAAGCCATGGAGTTCCTCCTCTTCAAAAACAGGGAGTGCAAAGCCACCCCCTTATGGTAAGAACTCACAATGACTTTACACCTCCACCCCTTACCTCTGCCCACCTGCTTGTGACCCTAGGAGGAAAACTCTCCTACCATGCAAACCACTGGGCCACTATTACCAATGACAGGTGGGTCCTCAGCATAGTGTCCCAGGGATACAAATTTTATTTCCACACTCCGTCAACCCCAAAAGGGTTCCCATATCTTCCCCCAGACCAGTGGGCAGAGGCCAAAAAGCAAGTCCTTTCCCTGCTCTCCATGAGGGCAATACAGCATGTTCCTGCAGAACAGATAGGCCAAGGTTTCTACTCCAGACTCTTCCTGGTTCCCAGAAAAGAGGGCACATGGCACCCCATCCTCAATCTATCCATTCTAAACACCTTTCTGGTGATACCAAAATTCAAAATGCTCACCTCCAGCAGCTTCTACCAATGCTTTCCAAGGATGCTTGGTTAGCCCCCTAGATCTAAAAGAGGCCTACCTATACATCCCAATCAGGGAATCATGCAGGTAATACCTACGTTTCAGGGCAGATATATGCACTTTCTGTTCTCTGTGCTTCCCTTTGGCTTATCCACTGCTCCCAGAGTTTTCACAAAATGCCTGGTTCCCACCATTGCTTTTTGCAGGCAAAGAAATATTCAGATTTACTTAGTCGATTGCCTGAGTCAGGCGGACAGTCGGGAAAAGCTGTTACAGCACCTGACTTTTGTAAATGACCTACTGACATCCCTGGAGTATACTGTCAACAAAAAGAAATCAAAACTACTCCGCACACAAAAATATTCCTGGGAGCAAGCCTGGACACAGCATCCCAGATGGCATTCCTTACTCCAGAAAAACAAGCCTACCTGACAGGCTACTTCTCTCAACTAGCCACCGGAACCCAGTTAACCGCAAGGAAAATCCTGCAAGTTCTAGGGTTCATGGCTTCCTGCATCCTACTCATTCCATGTGCCAGACTGCATATGAGAAAACTACAGTAGTACTTAAAAAGCCTTTGGTGTCAACACTCTCAAGATCTGGAAACTCTCATACCAGTGATACCTTGTCTAAGGAAAGATTTTTTTTGGTGGGCAGCAGCTTGCAACCACAACAAGGGACTTCCCTTCTCACAACTCCACGTCGCCCAGACCCTCACCACAGATGCATCAGATTATGCCTGGGATGCACACCTGGACAGCAGGTGCAGTCAGGGCCATTGGAGCTGAAATCAAATACATCTGCACATCACCAAAAAGAGATGTTAGCTGTTCAGCACGCCCTGACAGCCTTCAGACCCCTACTCTCACTGGGGCCTCTACTGATCAAAATAGACAACACCACAGTGATTTAGTATATCAACAAGCAGGGAGGGACTCAATCTTATCCTCTCTGCAGGCTCGCCATGACCGTTTGGCATACGGCCTCAGCCATGCAGCTACACCTGCTAGTACAATTTCTGCCAGGCTCTCTCAACTCTCTGGCAAACAACTTGCGGAAACCTTCTAGACCTACATGAGTGGCAGCTAGACCACAGAACCTTTACACTTGTAACCCAGAAATGGGGCACCCCGAAGGTTGACCTCTTTGCCTCCCACTCCAATCATCAGCTCAGAAAATTCTGCACCAGGGAACCTCACAGCAAGGCCTGGAAAGTGGATGCTCTATCCTTCTAGTGGGTAAACCTCTCTGTCTATGCATTTCCCCCTCTACTACTCATATCAAGGGTACTGTTCAAAATAAGGGAGAAAAAGACAAGGGCAATCCTGATTGTCCCAGATTGGCCATGCCAGCACTGGTACCCACTGCTGCGCAGCCTGTCACCCCTGCCACCATGGCACCTACTTCAGATCCCAACATTCCTGACCCAGGGGAATAGAGAATTCATGTATCCACAATTGCAGAGCCTCAGCCTGGCAGCCTGACTTATTCCCTGACCACCCCTCAAGCTGCCAGCCTAAGCAAGCAAGTCCTAGATAGATGTTATACGTGAGGCCAGATGCCCCAGCACTAGGAAATCCTATGCTGACAAGTGGAAAAGGTTTTGCACCTGGATCCAGGCTAAGGGAGCCAGAACGGCACAGCCCTCCCTACCTCTCATCCTGGATTACCTGGCAGACCTACTACACAGAGGTCTGTCCTTCTCTTCTATTAAAATTCATGCCTCTGCCATCTCTGCTCATTACAGCACAGAGCCTCCTCTCTTCTCACACCCTCTCATCATACAGTTCCTAAGAGGGGCTAACAACTTAAGGCCACCCAGAAGAGCTCCTACCCCAGCTTGGGACCTTAACTTTGTGTTGGAAAAGCTTACCATACCCCCCCTTTGAACCTGCAGCTTCAGCAGAGTTAAAATTTTTCTCTTGGAAAACAGCCTTGCTTCTGGCCATCACTTCAGCTAGAGGAGTATCAGAGCTACAAGCACTCATGGCTGTAGAGCCCTTCATCATTTTCCATGCTGACAAGAGTCTCACTCAGGACTAAGCCATCTTTCATGCCTAACGTGGTGTTCAGTGTGGCTCTCAACTATCCATACATTTGCCCACTTTTTTCCCTAACACACAAAACAAGGGAGAAGGATTCTGCACTCTCTAGATGTGCACAGACAGCTCAGATTATATCTGGACAGGACTAAATCTTTCAGAAAAACTGATCAATTGCTAGTCAGCTTCACAGCAGGAGCAGAGGGCAAGGCCATATCCAAACAAACAATCTCCAAAGGGATAGCGCACTCCATCCATTTCTGCTACAGACAGCACGGCAAACCACCCCCAAAGGGATCAGGACACATTCCACCAGAGCAAACTCCACCTATGCAGCCTTTCTCAGACGGGTCCCCACCAGGGACATCCTGGACGCCGCAACATGGACATCTCTTCATACCTTCACCAAGCATTGCCACCTACCTATCTTCTCCAAATCCAGGGCAGGCTTTGCCACCGCAGTCTTGCAGGGCATCCTAGCCAGCCCACAGTCTTCTTGACTGCCTCCACCCTTTTCTTCAGCTTTGAGAATCAACCCAGATGTGATGACTGCAACAGTGAAACATGAAGAACATAGTACAGTTGTGTACACTTACCATAAATGTAGATGTTCGAGTGTATTCACTTTTGCAGTCTTGGTTTCCCTCCCTCCATCCCCCTTGCCCCTCTCTCTCTCGCTCTCGCTCTCTCTCGCTCGCTCTCTCTCTCTCGCTCTCTCTCTCTCTCCCCCTGTCTGTCTGTGTCTCTCTCTCTCTCTCTCTCTGTCTCTCTCTCTCTCTCCCCTGTCTGTCTCTCTCTCTCTCTCTCTCTCTCTCCCCCTGTCTGTCTCTCTCTCTCTCTCTCTCTCTCTCCCCTGTCTGTCTGTCTCTCTCTCTCTCTCTCTCCCTCTCTCTCTCTCCCTGTCTCTCCCCCTCTCTCTCTCCCTGTCTCCTTACAGGTATTTTTTGGTATTTACTTTCTACTGGTGGTGTTCTTCCAACATAACCTAGCTCCCTATTTGGGGGGCAAGAAAAACTGATGTAATGGTGTCGGCTGCCTGATTTTACACCACTGATGACCTGACATCAGTCCTGGAGCAACAGCAATCGACGCAGAAATAGGGGATGCCTATCTTTGTACCTAATCGCCTGGCTAAAATTATCAAAAGACAGCTGGGTACAAAGCATAATATCCAGAGGATACTCAATTCCCTTTGCCACTCCACCCCCTCTAGTAAAGAAAATCCCCGACGTTCCACCCAGTCACAGGGACCAAGCAGCCTTGGACGTCCAAAGGTTGCTGGAGAAAAGAGTCATCCAGCCAGTCCCAGCAGACCAGAGAGGATCCGGAACTTACTCAAGGTTCTTTTTAGTCCCAAAGAAAACAGGGGACTGGAGACCTATTCTGGACCTAAGCAGACTTAAACAAGTTAGTAAAAAAGACAAAGTTCCAGATGGTCACGCTTCAGTCAATACTCCCTTTTCTGGGGAAAGACAATTGGATATGCTTTATAGATCTTCAGGATGCATACTAACACATAAAGATGGACAGGCCATCCAGGGATCATCTACGCTTCCGGCTGGGAGGCAGCCATTATCAATTTCGCTCTCTGCCTTTGGTCTCACTACAGCCCCCAGAGTGTTCACCAAATGTATGGCAGTAGTCACTGCTCACCTGAGGCATTTGGGATTCCAGGTGTTTCCATATCTAGATGGCTGGCTCCTCACTGCCACCACCAAGCATCGACTTATTCAGGCGAGGGACACAACCTTACATCTCTGCAACCAGTTCGGGATTACCATCAACTCAGAAAAATCTGCCTTATCGCCATCACAACAGACTGTCTTTATAGAAGCAGAGCTAAACACAGTTTCAGTGACATTAAAAGTCTGCCTCCAGAAAGAGTTTGTCTCTTACGAAAACAAATATTAGACCTGCTTCCAAGAAAAAAAGCCCCAGTCTCAATGGTACTCAAATTGCTAGCATCAATGGCAGCAATGATCATTGCCATTCCCCTCGCTCGAATGCACATGCGAGTTCTACAATGGCTCCTATTCTGTCAATGGTCCTTTCAGGAACTCCCAATGTCACACCAAATCATCATAACGAATACGTGCAAGAAGGACCTTCAATGGTGGCTGACATCTCAACAGGTAACTCGGGGTCGTCCATTCATTCTACCCAATCCCATAGCCACAGTGACCACGGATGCTTCCTTTATAGGGGGGGGGGCATTATCAGGGAAGAACAGCCCAAGGCACGTGGAAGAAACACGAGGCTCATCTACATATAAATGTTCTGGAGATGAGAGTGGTACTTCTAGCATTGCAGTCCTTTCAAGACTCTGTACCTCCGGGAACAATTACATTTCAGACAGACAACATGTCAGTGGTCTGGTACATAAACAAACAAGGAGGAACCAAATCTTAGCCCCTGTGTCGAGAGGCCCTGAGTATGGCAGTGGGCAGTCTCCACCCAGCACTTTCTGATAGCGACGCACATCCCGGGGAAATCCAGTGTGATAGCAGACAAGCTAAGCAGGGCAATTCTTCTGCCTCACAAGTGGTCCCTAAAGAAACAAGTAGCGGAACGGATATTCCACAAGTGGGGCCAGCCTTGCTGTGATCTCTTTACAACCCCAACAAACACTAAATGCAGCAGCTACTTTGCCCTGATCCCCCTGTCGGGGGATGCCCCAAGGGATGCACTGGTGCATAATTGGCCCCTGGGTCTCCTTTATGGCTTCCCCCCCTTCCCTCTGATACCCAAAGTATTACAGAAAGCAAAATATCTGGGAAGGAGCAATAATCTTAATAGCCCCTTATTGGCCTCAGCAAATTTGGTTTCCCTTCCTCCAGCCTCATCTCTTGGAAGAACCCTGGATCCTGGACCCAGTTCCGGATCTGCTGACCCATTCATCAGGGGCTCTTCATCCTTCTCTTCATTCCCTCAAACTGACAGCTTGGCTACTCCAATTCCCACAATAGCCAGGATTTACAACTTCTCAGCGGAGGCCCAACATATTATAACATGCTGTCACAAATCATCCACCAGAAAGTTATATCTTAGCGAATGGAAGAGATTTTTTCTGTGGGCATCTTAGAATGATGTTGATCCTTACCTAGCTCTGATCCCATCTATATTGGAATTTCTGGCTAAACCTTTCAACGAAGGAGCTGCTGCAGCTACCATCAGAGTTCAATTAGCAGCAATCTCAAACTTTCATCTTGGCTTCCAAGGCTCCAGTGTCATGTCACATCAGCTCTCTAAGGCCTTTCTTAAAGTTGCCATTCATTTGAGACCACCAGTCAGAGCTCCAGCCATGCCATGGAATCTAAATTTTGCTCTCTCCAGCATTATATTACCTCTTTTTGAACCAGCCTCGTCCTGTCTTTTGAAATTCCTTTCATGGAAGACTATATTTTTGATAGCCATTACTTCTGCAAGGAGGATTTCTGAGTTGCAGGCCTTGACCATCAAACCTCCTTATCTGATTTCCCATAATGAGAGAGTTTTGTTCAGAACTAATCCATCCTTTTTACCAAAAGTTTGTTCAGAGACAAATCTTAACCAGAGTTGCCCGTTTTCTTTCCTAAATACACAAATAAGATGGAACACATGCTGCACAAACTTGATGTTCATAGACAACTCCGATTTTATCCAGATAGAACAAAACAATTCAGATCAACGGCACAGCTCTTTGTTTCTTTTTTGAAGTAAAAAAAATGGTGCCCCAGTGACAAACGTAACCTTGTCAAGATGGCTATCAGATTGCATTTCCTTCATTTATAGCTCAGAGAATGCTCCCTTACAACAGAAAATAAAGGCCCACTCTACTAGAGGTGGTTCAACCTCATTAGCCTTTTCTGCAAGGTTACCATTAGATTCTATTTGTCCAGCAGCTGCCTGGTCAAGACCTCATACCTTTATCACTCATTACAAAGTAGACAAGGCCTCCAGGGACAGGACCTCCTTTGGTTCCACAGTTCTGAGGAATATTCTTCCGTGAGCCATCCGAGAAAGATGGTGCTTGGGATGCTACCTATCAGTAAGAATGAATGACGAAATAGAACAACTTCACATAAAGAAGTTATGTACTCACCATAAAGTTCCATGTGAGTTGTTGATCTCGCCTTCATTCTTACGTCCCACCCTCCAACCCCCATCCAATCTACTTGAGGTCCATCACCTTTCTTATATAGTGCTTGTCTCTTATCCATTTCTGAGTGGCATATTAATACCAGTAGGTAGTCAGTTGTCAGCAGACAAGATCTGAAGGAAGATCAGGGTGCATCATGGGATAGGGAGTTGGCCTTGAGCTGGTTGAAGACCTCGAGCTTTTGCAGTTGGCTTAGACTGAGAACCCATCAGTAAGAATGAAGACAAGATGGAACAACTCACATGGAACGTTATGGTGAGTACATAACTTCTTTTGTTCACGTCATAGTTGTATATACTGCAAAACTGTACATAATTTTTGTTTAATGTATTTAATTGGCATTTTCTGTATAAGCTATATATATGCACTATAACTCTTTATTTGTTTTTAGAGTCAAAACATTCTTTAGAGATTAAAAAAATTCTAGTCTTTTAGACACAGCAGCCTTTTCTTAACTCTGCTAGACACTTCTTTAGATACAAGGTTGTTACTAGTTTGCATTTCAGAACTGTGTGGGCATTCTAAAAGTAATGGATCGTAAACATCTATGTAAACTGTTAAAAAAATTGGCAGTGCCTGGTTACATTGTGCTGATTTTATCAGTTGTGTATGGGATCTTTTAAATTTAATTGTACAATCTGGTTGTATATAAAAATAAAGATCACTTTTTGTAGACATTGATGTATTCAGGAGTTCTTTGCCTTTTATTTTAAAATTATGCTGATTGCATAGTCTTTCATTCCCCAGATCTTCACTGACCCATTTGTTCTCCAAGGGATTGGTAGTCCTATGTCCCATTTGTTTCCCTCAGAACAAGAGATGGGTACCATATCTCTCGCCCATGAAAAGTAGGTACCACTGGCCAAAATCTGTATGCTGATTAACACATAATTTGCATACATAATTTTGTAACCCCACCCACACCAGTAGAATTGTAGGATGCCAACATTCAAATGCAAATTGAAGAACAGGCAAAATAGTAAACACAAAATATAATGCCCTTCTGCAACTGTACCTGGAATGCTGTTGCTGCAGGTACAGGAGATCTCCAAAATCATCCAACAAGCAGATCGTACATTTCAGTTCCTGCCTCCTGGTTTAAGGATTTGATGCTTGAGCTATGAAAACGAATCATTTCATTTAAAGTAGTATGAAGTCCAGTTAGCAGCATCTACCATACTTCTCAACCTCTTAGTGAAGAAATGTGGGCAAAGCAGAAAATAATGGGGGACAAAGGCCCAAAAATAGGGACAGATTTAAATATTGTTCTTATAAACTTTGAAAATTGCTAGAATAACAGCTTATGCATTTTTCTGAAGGATATGAAGTCTGAAACCATAATGTCTATTATTATTTAGTGACTTCAGTCTTCAGTGAATTGCCAGAAAACCACAAGTTTTATAACAGACACACTAAAAATATTAGGCAAAAATCTGGGCAGTAAAGAGTTATGCTACCACTTCACTGGGTACTGACTGTCTCCTAAACCATCCACAACCGAAAGAGCACATTCTACTTCTGTTCAGTCAGCTAGTTTCCTATTGATTACTGATTCTGGCCCCCACGTATGTTCTCTTGTATTTACCCTTTGAGATACAGAGTATATTTCAGATATGCTACATACGCAAAGCAACTCTTATCACATTCATGGTTAACACAAAACAATGATGATAAGTAAGCCGGGATTCCAATACCTCCCTGCAAGAAATTATTTCCAATCCACAACAGAATTAACATTCAAAATCTCCACCACCATAACAATTCATGAGATATAGTCAAGTTTTTCAGGCCTCTCTGAGTGCCTGGTAGCTTCCTTCAGTCATCCTTATATAAGGGAAACACCATGCTCATCTTTTATTCCAGTCTGACTACACTGATTTCACAGAATACTATGCACAGTTCAGCTAATATGCCACAAAGCAAGGTACTGATCACATCATTCACATGAACGAAAGCGGCAAGCTTTTAATAAAAAGAAATGTGCAGATTGCAGAATCGTTTCCAATTCCTTTGCTGCTGTTTCTATTAGGCATGCACTTTTTTTTTTTTTTTTTTTAATGTTTTACTTAGCTGGAGGAAGAGGCCAAGCCGCCGGAGTAAGTAAATTTTCTCATCCTGCAGTGCGGACACAGGTGGGCTCTGGGCAGACTCTGCAGAACTTAAATTGTGCACAGGGTTCCGCTTGCTGCTGCTAGAACACTGAATCCACAACCTCTTTTCCCATTTTTGAACACTAAATAATGACAGACATTTGATTTTCAAACTTCATATCCTTCAGAAAAATGCATGCTACTACACATCATATAATTCTATCAACTTTCTAAGTTTGTAAGAGCAATATTTAAAATCCTCCATTTTTCCACCCTTTGTACCCTCCACTGTTTTAGGCTTTTGTCGAGTTTTCTTGTGCTAAGAGGTTGGTGTGCAAGCACGCACGGACACACACACACACACACACACACACACACACACACACACACACACACACACACACACACACACCCTTACTCAAGCGCACTCAAAAATACACACGCGCAAACACAATATTTGGAGGATAGTAAAATTAACTGTTCATGTATATTGCTGCAATCTTAGAGATGCAAATATTAAAAATAATAATGTACAATAATAGAGACCATTTAGTTTTGTTAAGATAATGAGCTAACTTTATCTAACCGCCTTAAGTTTTATGCCAAGAACTTTCTGTTTAGTTGCCTACATAATTAAGTTTAACAGTTTCACCCCCACCAAAGATTTGCTGTTGCTTCCCACCACAACTTCAGTAGTTGCAGAATAAAACTAACCACCAGTCAACAGACAACTAACATCGTTCTTGTACAACTCCAGACCTGACTAACTTAATTGCCCCTGGTCTGCTACCTTTTACACTACACAATGTGGTGAAATCTAAGTAATAGTCCATACGGAGCACTGTGTCCAGCTATGGAGTGTAGCTTGTCCAGTTAAAAAATCAACTTATCTGCCATATAGAGCAAATGCTGCTCCATTTCCATGCTTATGTATTAGACAAGCAGTGAGAAATTATATGGCCCTCATTTATAAAACTGGTGAACACAGAACACGAAACCTCGATAACCAAACTGTAACAAAGGAACAATAACCCCAGAATGACTAACCAATTCTTTATTAACCACAGTTGAGCGCTTTCATTCCAAATTGTAGGAACTTCATCAGAACTAACATATACTACATATGAAACACTTACATATTCTAAAAACAGTTGCATGTTTAAAAACAACCAGTGCCAAAGCTACTCCACTAAACAGCTCAATTAACTTAATTAAGCATTAAAATTATTTTAGAATGGAATTAATGGATACAGAATCTTTCAACTCTGGATGGGAAAAAGCTGCTGGGATCATCGCAGCAGTACTTAATATCATTGAAGCTGCAGCAGTAGCTCTCATTAGCCAGACCTTCTGGAGGGGGGTAACTAAACCAACTGACTACCACCTGCTGGGCATTGTAGTATCTCAAGAAGTCTGCACTCATGTTGCTCTAGGTCTGGTTCTTTGCTAGCAGAGACCTGCAGGTCATTGAAGAGAGGCTTAAAAATTGCTTCAGATGTCATTTATCCAAAACATCCAGGTGAATTGAATTGAATTTAGCAGGTTCTTTAATTCTTCAGCCTGTAATTTATTCATGTGCTCCTTCAAACCTTTTTCCCTAGGGGAACTGAAGTAGTTATTTATATTGAGTTAATTGAGAAACCGATGATCTTAGTTTTTTTACCCACTTAAGTAAACCTCATGCTTTCTCAGATCAAGTTTCTCCCAGTTGAAATGAAACAAATGGATTCTAAGCTGTTATCCCACATAAAGAGAATGTCAGTTGGTCCATTTGCCTAAAGGAATTCCAAAGTTTAGTTCGGTTGCACCTTTGTCTATTATGAGGTGACGGCAGAAATTTACTGCATAGCCTGTTTCTCTATGCAGCCTTGGTTACTTGTCATGTGCAGAAGCCCAAACTCCTCAGGTGAAGATGCAGATTTTTTCCTGGAATGGGCAACAGTTCCACCATCCAAAACAGTACTGTCCGTGTCTCCGATGAAGTCTTTCTCACGAAACTCAAGTCATCACCACATTGCCTATGCACATCGATGATGTTGTGGGATACGCTGCCGATGTGTGATAACATCAACCTTAATTTAAAAAACGTGTAAATAAAAATCTGGAATTGAAGGGGCCACTCAGACATTTGTGGCACCCCGTTGTTTTGCCCTCAAAACCTGTCAATACCGATGAATTTAATATGGTTGAGAGGTAATATGGGAGCCAAGAGTGGTGCTGTCATCCACTGTAGGCAGCCCTCAATGTCAGGGCTGGGGGGGGCACCAACTCCAGCTGTTTAAAGATACTAATTCTGAGATTGTATTGTACTAACTAAAGAGTAAAATAAGTGGTTTTGTACCAAAGTCAAGAATGTAATTTATTATGAAATAGTGTGGCCTTTGTGTATTAAATTAATGAGGTATAGGGTAAAGCATTCACATTAGGGGGTATGGGGCAACCCCCCTCCAAACCAGTTCCATTAAATTTTGTTTAAAACTAGTGTTCTAATACCAATAGTGATACTGTATGTGAAGTTGTCTGTAATGTACTTCATGTATGTGTTCTATAACTGTGTAAATAACATGTCATTATTAGAGGTCTCAACAAATGTATGTTTATAGGGCTACAGCTTTATAAGGTATATAACGTAAAGCAATTTAATATTGAATGAAAACATTTAATTAATAGGCAGTGGTTAGCTTCTCAATTTCTTATATGCATTAAGATACCTGCAGAACATATGCAATCACTTAAATGAATACTGCAGTTAGTTAGGCATTGCTTACTTAGTAATGCTTGCCTGATTTTGTAAGTACATATGTGATTGTCAGGCTGTTCTTTTTTGTATAGCAAATAGATTACTTGGATGTGCATGAAATATATTGCAGGTTCGTCATGGTTTTGTTATTTGCATTTCTCTAGTTTTGCAAAGAGTGGAAATTAGTATTTTGAAGTTAGTCATTGGAATGTTGACTTTATAGCAGCTGACCTTGTCATTATGTCATGCAGATAAAAAATAACAACTGGAACCCGGAATTAAAAAGAGAGTCACTCTGTGTGTCTTACCAGTGGTCTGTCTTTAATTGTTCGATTGGTTGTTTTTTGTTTGCTCAATGCTCTTTTCCCCCTGTGTTTGATAGAATGCTACTTCTAGTGGCAGCAAATTGATAGTTCTGATACTCGTCTCAATGAGAGCCTAATTCACAGAGTACAACCTGTCAGGATCTCATTCAGTAACACCTTTTTAAAGTGTGTTTTGCTGGAGCATAGGCCCCTACATCCCCGCATGTGGGCAAGTCCTCCATACCCCCACAGTGTTATATGTACCAACATTAAGGCCATACCGACTTCCAAGATGGCTGTACATTGAGTAACAGCTTCATTCTGGCTCTTCCAGTCTGAAAACAGAAACTTGTCAGAGAAAGCCAGTGGGCCTAGATTTCTGGGTAAATTTTGAGTAACTGACTAGTAAGTTCACTGCCTAGATGCCAGGAAAAAAGAAATATAAAGGACCTGGAGGAAAATCCGTTACAAAAGTTGAAAAAAAACACAGACTGGAAAAAGTACTGCAGTTGTTCAGAAAGAAGCAGTGCATGTTTCAGACATGACTTTCAGTAACCTAGAGGAAACTATAAAGCAGCTACACACAGACCTGGTTAAAAAATGAAACACTATGGAGTATATCAACACAAACAATAAAAGCTGGAAAAAATGGAAGACGTTTTGAACAGATATTCAGATAAGGTGACATAACTGCAAAACTCAGAGGTTGAAATGAAGAAGAGGCTGACTAAATATGAGACTGCACAAGAAGAGATGTTTCAAAAAATAATAAGAATTAGAGGACACAGCACATAGGGAAAATCTAAGATTTTTTTGCTGTACCTGAGAAGCTGGAAGGAACAGATTGTATTAATTTTATGAAAGTACAAAAAAGCAGCTGGTCTGGTATTCCAAAACAGGAATTGTTAATTGAAAGGGTACATCATGTGTACGCCTGGCTATCAGAAAACAACCTAGACCTTTAATAGTAAAAATGCAATCTTACAGCAGAAATATATGTGTGTGTATGTATGTGTGTGTGTGTGTATATATATATATATATATATATATATATATATATATATATACACACACATTTAGATATGCATATATATTTTTATATATATGTCCATGCATTCGGGATAATTTATGCACAGTATTAGACAAAAAGAATTGTAACTTTAATTTCTCTAAGAGATATTATCATGTGATTTTTATTAGACAGTTCATTGGTTTTTGTTAGGAGAGAATAATATTTAAAAGAATTCTGAATACTTTGTAACTGTTTTTAAGTCTGAGGAAGTGTCCTTGGAGACGCAAAAGCGCTTACTTTTGTGGAATAAAGTAGTAATTTTCAGTTATTTTTAGTGGTTTGGTTCGATTGTTGTGGAGTACCTACCATCCTTTTTTGTTTTTGTATAGCATTTTGCTTGGAGGTACCTTACCCCTGCAGTGTTTTCTTCTTTTTTATATTTACAGCAGAAATAGTTGATTCTGACAAAACTGTGGCATAAGGGCAAAGTACTAAAAGTGAGAAACAGCAGAGTGTCTATGGAGAATGACTACTCATTGCACACCAGGCAGAAGAAGAATACATTTATTCCATTATATAGGGAATGCCAAGAAGCAGGTGTGAGATTCAAACTGCTGTACTCTGCTATCCTCCTTCTTTCCTGGAGGAAAAAAAAACATGTTTTGATGAAGTACATGCTAAAGAAGAAATACACATGTTTGTCCAAAAAGGTGAGCTGTAAAGCAGAAGGAGATTCTGCTTCTTTTTCTTCTGGTAGTAAAGACCACAGAAAAACTGTGTCAGTGAAACCTTTGACAGTGTTTCAATGAAAAATGACTGAGAGAGGGGGAAAAAGCACATAAATTGACTAGAAGACTCAAAAGTGCACTGGAGATGGAGAGACAGGGTTTGGGAGATGGGAATGAATAGGAATAGAACAAAATAATCTGGAAATATTGGACTTTCCTGGACTTTGTTAAACTTGTAGGGGACTAAAATCAATAACATGGAAATTGACAAATGTGCGACTCCAAAGCAATAATTATATTTCTGAAACAGGACAGAACAAGAAAATCTGGAAATGTTGGACTTGTTTAGACTTTGTTAAACTTGTAGGAGACTGTAAAGCATATGCCCTACTTCATGTCATTAATGTTCAGAAAAACACTCAGGAGATGGGAAGAGAAGGGAGAGAGTTAACCGTAAGTAAAACAAATTATTTTATTAACAATATTACTTAAGTGGTGCAGGATTTTCTCTGCATGTTAAAAAGTAAAGTTTGTTCAGTTATTTTAAGTGTAATGGGGATCTTAATGTAAAATCATGCTTCTGTTTATTCTTTTTGTTTCTTTCTATGAATATTGTAAGGTCTTTTTTCTAGTAAACAGTCTTGTGTTTGGTTCTTATGTCACTAGCAGAAAATCTAAGAAGGAGAACTGGCTTGGAGAAAATGTTTTTTTTCTGAAAACATTCAAGTGTTTTCCCAGCTGTGAGAGCTATAAAGGTAAGGCAAAACCAAACAGCACACAATAGAATCACAGTCTCTGCTGTGCATCTTAGCACGGATAAGATTTATTTTTGTTTAGCTCGAGTCTGTGTGTGTGGTTGTCAGTTGGAACTTATGTTCCTATTAAGGAGTTAAACTTCAATATTTGAAGATGTACATAGTTTTGTGTGTTATTATTAACTTAATAGGTTTTAGGGGGTTATTAGGTGTATTTGTGTGTTTATTTTTATTTGAGGGTTTTCAATAAAACAAAAAGTTCTGCAAGATGTCACATAGGCTCAAATGGACATGACACAAAACAGTTGTATAAAAGATTAACCTGTCAAACAGTGTGTACATGTAACACAAAAGTTGTATCTAGACACGGAACAAAAAAGCTATTTTACATAAAAGCTGTTTTACATAAAAGGTGGGAATAGTAATCCCTCAAGAATTTGATTATTTCTGTAATGTCTTTAAACATTAATGGTCTCACAGATAAATCCAAAAAAGAAAGAGTAGTAAACTATATAAAACCGTAGAGTGCAAATAGCTATACTACAGGAGACACACTTGGAAAGAACTGAACATGTGAATTTGATAAAGAAAGAATTTTAGGATGGTTATTTTAGGATGGTTATTCAGCGAAATACCTAGGGCAAATGAAGAGAGGAGTACTTATATTAATTGCAAGAGGAGCTCCAATAGTATTAGAAGAGGGAAAAAAGACAATAATGGTAGATTTGTAGTACTAAGGGGCTACTGGCAAGGGAGGAGGATTACACTGCCATGTATTTATATTCCACCGAAAACTGGTATAATAGAGCTAAAGAAAATTCTGGGAAAAATAATTTGCTTTCAGCAAGGAATATTACTTGTAGGTGGGGACTGGAATTTGATTTGCAACAGTGGAGATGTGTCGGGGGGGGGGGCAGAAAGGAAAATATAACAAAGGAGGGTAGATTTTTAAAGAAAATTAAATACTCCACAGAAACACACCAAACACAAACCGATATATTCTGTGGTACCAAGAATGAGTTTTGAGGAAGTCCTGTGTGATATACGGAATGAAAGCACTAAACTTGTTCTAATAAATTTCGAGTTTGGAATACCGTTGCCTTCTTTTTAAGTAGCACAGAATTTATCAGTTTTTGGTTTTAGATTTTTAAAGAAATTTATGAAAATACTTGGCATAGAATATGTGAATGTAGTACAAGGAATTCAGAGTGAATTTACATATTCCCCAAGATACAAGAACTGGACTAGGCTAGACAGAATTTACATTTCACAGGAACATGTGCATTTAGTTTAAGGTCTTGATATGCACCCGATAACTATTTCTGATCATGTGCCAGTTGTTGTGTCTTTCAGCTTTTCCCAGTTAGGGGTCGCCACAGTGGAACTCCGGTCCGCTAATGATTGGCAGTAGATTTTTACGTGCCGAGTTGCCGGCCCTGACGCACAACCTTCAACGAAGGTACGCCCATTCACACGTCTCCACACAGAAGACGCTCTAGCTGAGAATTGAACAGGACAACGTCTTACTGTGAGGCGACAACGCTACCGCAGCACCACCACCGCAGTGATCTGATCATGTGCCAGTAATAACTAAAATACAAACCATGGGGTAATGAAATAAAAATGAGAGACTGGCACTTTCCCACCTATCTGTTGAAAAGAGAGGAATTTAGGGAATGGGTAGTGGTAATTATTCAGGAGCTATTAGAGAAGATATAAACTTTTTCTGAAAATATAGCTAAGCAATGGGATAAAATTAAAATGGAATTTAAAAACAGGGTGGA
Source organism: Protopterus annectens (assembly GCF_019279795.1). Taxonomy (NCBI): domain Eukaryota; kingdom Metazoa; phylum Chordata; order Ceratodontiformes; family Protopteridae; genus Protopterus; species Protopterus annectens. The sequence continues at coordinate 367,044,239 of NC_056727.1, read as the reverse complement.
CATAAAATAAATGCATGGAGATATGGTTAAGAAGTAACAAGAATTATGTAGAGGGATTGACAAATATTTATGTATTGCAAAATAGGGTGAGTCTCTCAGAACAAGAAGAGGAGCAACTACAGAATGCTAAACAGAAAATAAGGGACTACCTTGGTAATATTCATGAGTTTAGAAAGATTGATGTTAAGCAACTGTTTTTGATAATACGACACTGAATAGTAGCACCACAACATGAAACATTAATGCGTAGCTACCCCCAATAAAGCAAACAGAAGTCACGATACTAGACTACGTGCTATGATTGCTTTAACTTGGTTCACCTCTTGCGTATAACACCTGAGTTTTTGTCCTACATCTGAATGTTATTCATTGTGCCCAGACTTTTATAACCCTGGGTAGTAGTCAAGCTTAGTTGCATTATGGTATATGAGTTCATAGACATAACATTCTTTTATATATATGTTCGTATATATATATATATATATATATATATATATATATATATATATATATATATTTTTTTTTTTATTATTTGTTGAATTGTTTTCTTGTGATTTATTCATCGACATGCATATTTCGATTGCTCTACTATTTGTAGTCAAGTAACCAAAAGGAGCACAACATTGCGGGTCCACAGAAAAGGTTTATTAACACAAAAACCACAGGTTAAGCGCTTTCATCAAATAGTATGACTTCCTCAGAACAAGTAATTGTAAAGACATTCAAACTTAAATAACAACCAGTTTAAATTCATTGGTTCAAAATTAACCAATACTATGTTAATAAACCTTTTCTGTGGACCCGCAACGTTGTGCTCCTTTTCGTTACTTGGTTTATTTTGAGCGCATTGGGCACCATTTGTTTGGTTTTGTAACTATTTGTAGTCACTTTAACAGCACTGATTCTAGACCATGCTATCAGTGTTATTATGTTTGCAGTCAATATTAAAGTGTAGGGACATATTTCTTATGTTTTTATGCTTTCAATAATTGTTTCAGCTTCCTGACGTCGTTGATTTATTGTATAAGACGTTGGGAAGCTTTGTTCAGATACAGTTCACTGAATTATTTATTAGACATATGCTTTAAATTGAACTGTGCGTGTTTATTTTTATGTTGATTATTATTTCTATATTTTATAAGTTTTTCATTTTAGGCAGTGATATATATTATATTTAATATGCGCTGTGTCAGTTTGGATTAAGCGCTACAATTTTTAAAGTTTGTTATGTGAAGTATTTGCTTCCAATACTGCAAAGGTTGGAATGAGTTCAACAGAGTTGTGATGTAACCACACAATGAGTTGTGATTGGATGTTTTAAATATTTAATTGATCTATGACCATTTCATTTTCATGGTCTGATGAAGCTATCTAGTGATAGCGCTTACCAAATTTGATTAAACACGGACACTTTTTACCTTTTATGCTAGTAATTGGTTCTTCCTTTCATGTTTTGTGGACTGCTGTCATATTTTTTAGTGTCATGTTTTTGATAATAACTCTAGAGCACAAAAACTTTTAGCACAATGACTCAGACAAAAGAAAGCAGAAAGGGCTATCACCAAGCTTAGTGAGGTTATTACAAGGAAGATAACTAAGGATCCTGTAGAAGTATTAGAAATATTTCTGAAATTCTATGAAAGTCTGTATAAAGCAGAGAAATATAGAAATCGAGAAAAGGTACAAATGGAAATGTTTATGAAAAAATTAAATATGTCAAGGCTAGAGGGAGAGGAGGCTCAGTTGAATAACAGGATTGGAGAAGACAAGATAAAAATGGTGATGTATAACCAATCTACAGAAAGGTCTCTAGGATTCGATGGTATTTCTGTGGAAGTTTGGAAGCTAGGAGGGAAAAAATGATGAAGACCTCAGCTTGGCCAGCTAAGAACTTGGTTATATTCAACTGGACGTATAAGAGAATTTAAGTACCTTTATCTGCACTTTTTTAAAAAAAAATACAGTATTTAATTTGATTTAAACTGTGTATGAAGGAGTGTTGAAGGAATTTTTAACTGAAGTTATTCTGCTCTTCAGTAACTTGAACTGAAGCTAGTGTTGGCTGAATTTTGTTATTTGCTAGTAATTACAGGTGTGGGGGTAGCCACATTCTTTGATTTCCTGTCCTTGCATATTTAAACTGGTGCATGTGAAATAATTCCTGCTTTAAAACCTCAGCTTGGCCAGCTAAGAACTTGGTTATATTCAACTGGACGTATAAGAGAATTTAAGTACCTTTATCTGCACTTTTTTAAAAAATACAGTATTTAATTTGATTTAAACTGTGTATGAAGGAGTGTTGAAGGAATTTTTAACTGAAGTTATTCTGCTCTTCAGTAACTTGAACTGAAGCTAGTGTTGGCTGAATTTTGTTATTTGCTAGTAATTACAGGTGTGGGGTAGCCACATTCTTTGATTTCCTGTCCTTGCATATTTAAACTGGTGCATGTGAAATAATTCCTGCTTTAAAACCTCAGCTTGGCCAGCTAAGAACTTGGTTATATTCAACTGGACGTATAAGAGAATTTAAGTACCTTTATCTGCACTTTTTTAAAAAATACAGTATTTAATTTGATTTAAACTGTGTATGAAGGAGTGTTGAAGGAATTTTTAACTGAAGTTATTCTGCTCTTCAGTAACTTGAACTGAAGCTAGTGTTGGCTGAATTTTGTTATTTGCTAGTAATTACAGGTGTGGGGGTAGCCACATTCTTTGATTTCCTGTCCTTCCATATTTAAACTGGGGCATGTGAAATAATTCCTGCTTTAAAACCTCAGCTTGGCCAGCTAAGAACTTGGTTATATTCAACTGGACGTGTAAGAGAATTTAAGTACATTTATCTGCACTTTTTTTAAAAAAAATACAGTATTTAATTTGATTTAAACTGTGTATGAAGGAGTGTTGAAGGAATTTTTAACTGAAGTTATTCTGCTCTTCAGTAACTTGAACTGAAGCTAGTGTTGGCTGAATTTTTTTTTGCTAGTAATTACAGGTGTGGGGGTAGCCACATTCTTTGATTTCCTGTCCTTGCATATTTAAACTGGTGCATGTGAAATAATTCCTGCTTTAAAACCTCAGCTTGTCCAGCTAAGAACTTGGTTATATTCAACTGGACGTATAAGAGAATTTAAGTACCTTTATCTGCACTTTTTTTTAAAAAAATACAGTATTTAATTTGATTTAAACTGTGTATGAAGGAGTGTTGAAGGAATTTTTAACTGAAGTTATTCTGCTCTTCAGTAACTTGAACTGAAGCTAGTGTTGGCTGAATTTTGTTATTTGCTAGTAATTACAGGTGTGGGGGTAGCCACATTCTTTGATTTCCTGTCCTTGCATATTTAAACTGGTGCATGTGAAATAATTCCTGCTTTAAAACCTCAGCTTGGCCAGCTAAGAACTTGGTTATATTCAACTGGACGTATAAGAGAATTTAAGTACCTTTATCTGCACTTTTTTTAAAAAAATACAGTATTTAATTTGATTTAAACTGTGCATGAAGGAGTGTTGAAGGAATTTTTAACTGAAGTTATTCTGCTCTTCAGTAACTTGAACTGAAGCTAGTGTTGGCTGAATTTTGTTATTTGCTAGTAATTACAGGTGTGGGGGTAGCCACATTCTTTGATTTCCTGTCCTTGCATATTTAAACTGGTGCATGTGAAATAATTCCTGCTTTAAAACCTCAGCTTGGCCAGCTAAGAAATTGGTTATATTCAACTGGACGTATAAGAGAATTTAAGTACCTTTATCTGCACTTTTTTTTAAAAATACAGTATTTAATTTGATTTAAACTGTGTATGAAGGAGTGTTGAAGGAATTTTTAACTGAAGTTATTCTGCTCTTCAGTAACTTGAACTGAAGCTAGTGTTGGCTGAATTTTGTTATTTGCTAGTAATTACAGGTGTGGGGGTAGCCACATTCTTTGATTTCCTGTCCTTGCATATTTAAACTGGTGCATGTGAAATAATTCCTGCTTTAAAACCTCAGCTTGGCCAGCTAAGAACTTGGTTATATTCAACTGGACGTATAAGAGAATTTAAGTACCTTTATCTGCACTTTTTTTTAAAAAAAATACAGTATTTGATTTAAACTGTGTATGAAGGAGTGTTGAAGGAATTTTTAACTGAAGTTATTCTGCTCTTCAGTTATTCCCACCCACTCTCCCTGTTTTTGTTTTGGTGTTAATCTTAGTGGCATTGAAACTGCCCGCCCCTCAGCCTGCCTCTGGGCCCATCTCATTTGCTCACTCAACTGAGTGCAGTGAGATCATATTCTGATTTCAGGCACTCCTACTGTGTACAAAGAGAGCATCTGGGAAATAAAAAAAAAAAAATTAAGCTTATTTCCTGCCTTTCTTGTTAAGTGGTACTATTTGTAGGCTTCTGAGCCCCCAAGCCCTTCTGTGTTTGAGGGAAGCCTTCTAGCTTGTTTTTTTTTTCTTATAACTAGCCAGTTTTCTAGTTTCAGCACTCACATCTGTTTCTTTGATCTCAGCACTTGTTCAGAAAAAAAAAAAAAAATTCATCTGCTTTTACTGTACTTGTGTTTCTACCTACTTCTTTTTACTTTTGCATCATCTTAAAATACTCAATTGTATTTATTACTGCTTGGTGTAACTCATTCTAAGCCTTTTGGTTTAAACACTTGGGCTTCGGACCAGTTAGTTGTTTTGCACTGAGAGGGTTTGTGGTCTGCACTGTTGTGGCAGAACAGGTAGCTTACATCCTTCTAGGTTGAGAACTGCTGATTGAGGGCTCAGTGTCTGTTATTCTAAAAGTGTACTAATTCTGGTTTAAGCACTTGGGCTTTCAAGCCAGTTATTTTACATTAAGAGGGTTCGTGGTCTGCACTCTTGTGGGAGGAGAGGCTGGACTCTGCCCTTCTGAGCTGGGAATTTCTGGTTGAAGGCTTATAGTGCATGCATATCTGAACTGTTTCTTACTGAAGTTGGTGCGCCTTGTTTGCTGTGGCATAGACTGGATTCGGGCCTGCTGGATCTAGCTTTGTTTGTGTAACTTGAGCACTAATCCAGACATTCTCTAAAGTATTCAGTGGTATTTATTACTGCTTGGTTGTAACTTGATTAAAGTGTAGCTGTCATTCAAGTCTTTTGGATTAAGCACTTGGGCTTCAGACCAGTTGTTTTACATTAGGAAGGTTTGTGGCAAGCACTGTGGTGGCAGGACAGGTAGCTTTCATCCTTCTAAGTTGGGAACTGCTGATTGAGAGCCCAGTGTCCAAGTGTATTAGTTCTGGTTTAGGCACTTGGGCTTCAGGCCAGTTATTTTACATTAAGAAGGTTTGTGGTCTGCACTCTTGTGGGAGAAGAGGCTGGACTCTGCCCTTCTGAGCTGGGAATTTCTGGTTAAAGGTTTATAGTGCCTGAATATTTGAACTGTATCTTACTGAAATTGGTACACCTTGTTTGCTCTAGCATAGACTAGATCCAGGCCTGCTGAATCTAGCTTTGTTTATATGCTTGTTGTTTGTTTGCTTGTTATTTCCCTGGAAGCTAATTCCACCTAATACGCAACTTCTCAGCGCTTCTGTGGATCACTAGTGATATCTGCATTGCTTACTGTACTTATTTCCTTGTTTCACTTGAAAGAAAGTTACTGTTTGTCGTTTTGCATTTAGTTACTTGTAACACATTGCACTCAAGTTACCTGGCACTTGCTCACTAAAGCAATTATATAAGTCAGCACTAAAAATTAAAAGCACTACACCCTCACTCCCCACTGGCCCTTGTTTTCAATTAAGGATTTCCCAATATTATTCTAGCATGTCCAAAGGTCAGTTGTCAATCTCCTCTCCGGTCCAGCTGGTGAATCTGGGAATCTTGAGGCAATGTTATAACTGCCTCATGTACACAGACAACCCTCTCCTACTCCCACATAACACAAATACTTGCGAGAGATGCAGCTATTTAGCCAAACTGGAGGCTGAGCTCTCTCAACTCAGGACTGGCAAGACCAGACAGGAGGAGAAGGCAACTACACACACCACAAAACCAGCCTCACATAATGCTACCACTCCACTGAATCAAACACATAAACACACAAAGACATACTCGAGGCTCTGAGTAAAAATTTACCTAAACAGCAAAGGCCTCCAAAGCAGACACCCAAACAACTGCTACCTCAAGACACCCCACAAGCAACACATAAACCACAAAAGCCGTGTGCAAAGCAGTCACAGCCCTTAAGGCCAAATACAACACCAAACATACTTGTCATAGGTGACTCCATAGTCAGACACACTGACGTCCCACTCACCAGGCTGAACAAGGAGAGGGTCACAGTAAGCTGCCTATCGGGCGCTAGAATCCGCCACATAACACAAGCACTCGGGTCACTCCACGGCAAGTACAAATATGACACAGTCATTGTCCATGCTGGTGTGAACGACCTGAGACGTACCTCCCTGGACTACATGAAAAGAGACATAGAGGAGCTCTCTGATTATGTAGCCCAGGCAGGTATGACCCTAACCCTGAGCAGTATCCTTCCTTCACCAAGAATGATGCCACAATATAGAGACAAGATGATCAGCTTTAACAATTGGCTTAATGTCTGGTGTCATTCAAAGGGGATCCAGTGTCTGTCTGCCTGGGATGACATGCTTGACAAGCCACGCTGCTTCAGGGATGGCTTGCACCTGTCACCCTGGGATTCCGGATATTGGCTAAGGCTCTTGCCACCCCATAGTGCCTTTTTAGGCAAGGCTCAAATTCTAAACCTACCACCCTAGAAAACAAAAATGGGAAGAAACTGAGGGTAATGCTGCTCAATGCCAGAAGTCTAAATCTCAAAATGCACGCACTCGAGGCCCTTCTCAGTATGGAGAACATCGATGTCTGTGCTGTAACTGAAACCTGGTTCAAGGCTCCTGAGAGCACCCCGGCACTATTAGGTTTTACCTCATATCATGCGTTCCGGCCCCAAAACCCGGACCACACCACAAAAGGAGGGGTGTATCCATATTCATAAAGGATACCCACACCTCCAGGTTGGTGGCAACACCTAAGCTCGAAACCATCCAGGTGCAACTAACCATAGGCAAAACAGCTCTACAAATTGTAGCATGCTACTGGCCACCGTCTCAAACTCAGGAACCCCACACAGCCTTCCTGAAGACACTGGAGGGTATAAATGTATCTCCAAACACCATCATATTGGGTGACTTCAACTACCCGAATATAGACTGGGAACATTACTCAAGCCCTAACTTTCTAGCCCAACGGTTCCTGGAGTTCATAAATTCAAATGCCATGGAACAGCTAGTCACTGTTCCCACGAGAGGAGAAAATATACTAGATCTCATTGTCACAAACATGGGGACAAAATGCACCACACCGGAAGTATATCTCTCATTGGTGAGATCTGATCATAAACTAATCTCACTGGAAATCCCCTTCTCGCAGGCACACCAAACAAAAAAGATCATATTGAAGAACTTCTCTAAAGCAAACTTCACACTACTCAAGACTGGTGTGGCATCCTTCAAGGCCCCTGAGCCAGAGGAAACCACAACCCAAGCTGCGGAAGCCCTTACAAATGCCTTCTATGAACACCTCCAGGACTGCATGGATCAGGCAATCCCAAATAGAACCGAGGCTCTTTCGACAAAGGGCAAGCGTCCAGTCTGGTGGACGCCTGCCCTTAACAAACTTTACACTAAGAGGAGAAAGCTATTACATGATAGAACAAAATCCATAAAAGGAAGTCACCCTGATCATTATTAGTAAAAAATACGAGCACTCATAAAATCAACTAAGGCCAATTTTGAGAGAAAAATTGCCATGGATTCAAAGGACAATCATAAGGCCTTTTTCAGCTATGTTAGGAACCTGAGTGGAAACTCCCAGATATGCTCAGAATTAGTCCAAAATGATACAAAATCACTGAACCCACAGACATTGCCAACATACTGGCAGACAGGTTCAGTGCAAACTTCACCCTCTCCCCTAAAGGAGAGATAACTATCCCAGCCGAGTGTAGCCTCCCGGACATCTCAAATGCGCAGGTGAAAGCTGCTCTCTCTAAAGCTAAAAACACAGCATCAATGGGACCGGATGGTGTCCCGGCTGTGTGCTACGAGCTAAATGAGGAATTAAACCCGCACATAAGGCAGCTGTTTAATCTCAGCCTTACCACAGGATACGTGCCCAAGGAGTGGCGACGGCAACTGTGGTCCCACTCCACAAAGGCGCCTCACGGACCCTGGTAATTACCGCCCCATAACCTTCACAAGTCTAGTCTGCAAAGCTATGGCGAGGATCATAATCGAGCTCATAAACAAAGATATATGGGACTTGCAGGCATTGGACCCGACCCAGTTTGCCTTTGTCAAGGGAAGATCATGCCTTTTGAACTTGGTCGACTTCTTGAAACAGTCACCAAGGCCATTGATGAGGAAAGGCAGTCCATACAGCCTACCTTGACCTTGCAAAGGCTTTCGACACAATACCCCACTCGGGTATTGTAGAAAAACTTACCAGCTTAAATGTAAACCCATATGTCACAAGATGGGTTGCAAACTGGCTTAAGGACAGAACCCACAGGGTTAGAGTTGCTGGCGCTGTGTCAGACTCCAAGCCGGTCACAAGTGGTGTCCCACAGGGCTCGGTCCTTGGCCCCTATTGTTTGGCATCTACTTCTCAGAAGTACAGGCCAACATAGGAGGACTTTGGCTGACAAAGTTTGCAGACGACTGCAAACTGGGCGCCATAGTGGAAAGTGCATCGGACACGGATATCCTTCAGAAGGGACTCACGGAAACAGATAGCTGGTGCCAGAGCCATGGCCTGAAGTTAAACGCCAAAAATGTATAGTCATACCCTTCGGGAAAAACAAGGTAACCCCAAGCTACCATATAGGTGGCAATCCACTAAGCACAGAAGAGGTTATCAGGGACCTGGGGACCCAGGTTGACAGTGGCCTTTCTTTTGACACTCACGTTGCTAAAGTGGTTAGAAAGACCTTCTACATTGCCCACCTGATCATGAAGGGATTCACATCCAGGTCTAGTGAGGTCATTGTTCCCCTGTACTCTTCACTTATCAGATCAATGATCGAGTACAATGCCCCATTCGGGATGTATCTCACCCGACATCTGCAGCAATTGGAGAGACCCCAAAAGTTCCTCACCAAAAGGATAAAGGGATTCCAAAATCTGTCATATGCTGCCAGATTGAAGAAACTCCAGCTCTATTCAGTCGCATACCGTCTGCTCAGAGGTGACATGTGCCTGACATACAAGGCCATGTCCAACCCGGAATTAATGGACATGCTCCACCTCAAAAAATCCAAATCCACCAAAACCACTAGAGCAAGCGACTTAAACCTTAGCACGGATATAAATAGGACGTGCTGGAGGGATAGATTTATCACTCAGAGACTCCCTATGCTGTGGAATAAAATCCCGGTCCATGTGAGGCAGAACACCTCGCTGACTCTGTTCAAGAGAAATCTAGACCTGTGGATGGGAGATCGTAGGCTTACCCCGGGAATCATCTCTGTGTCACTGCTGGACAGAGGCACAACAAACTAATGGGCACAGTATTTTTTCATATAAGGGGTGGCGTAAGCCACAAACATTTGGGCTAGGCTTATAAATGCCTTAGGGCAGATAGCCTAGTATAAACCTATGAACCTATGAACCTAAGACATGGAAGGTTTTATTTAACAGTATTTTAACAGGAGGAGAAGTACTGTCATCAGATCTAGCTTCATATAGGCCCATTTCAATATTAAATCATTATTATAAAGTGTTTAATTCTATAATGGTTAAAAGAATGGCAGAAGTGATGCCAAAATTGATAGGTATGGATCAATGTAGTTTTATGGAGGAGAGGCAAACATTTGACAACATAAATAGAAAAGTGATGATCCAGAAGGAAGCAGAATATAAGGAAATACCACTGTTGTTGGTGGGTCTTGATGCAGAGAAAGCATTTGACAGAGTAAGCTGGGATTTTATGAGCAGAGCAGTGGAAACACTTGAAGAATTGGAGGCAAAAAGTAAAGTGGATGGGGTTCTCTCTGATAATCTCTGCTTGAGCAGAGGAACCAGGCAGGGGTGTCCTCTCTCTCCCCTTTGTTATTTGAATTATATTTGGAACCATTGGCAAAGAAAATAAGGGACTCAGAAATTTAAGGATAGAATTGGTACTGTAGTCAAGAAAAGCTGGCTTGATTTGCAGATGACATTATTTTATACCTGACAAAACCAGAAAGTCACATTACAGTGCTGTGGTACATATTGAGAAATATATTGAGACAATTTCAAACCTTTTCAGGATATAAAGTTAATGAAGCAAAAACAAAAGCAATAGCGGTAAATTATGTACCCAGATACAAACTGGTTCAGCAATATCCATATTTTTGGGGACATGATAAAATGAAGTATTTAGGAGTATGGATTAAAAATGATGCTGGTGTGGCAGCTGAGGATATGTGGGAAGAGAGTAAACAAAAGATAATACAAAAACTGAGAAAATGGAAGCTATGCGATATAGATATTGATAGTAAGATACAATCAGTCAAAATGTATTTCGTCCCTTTAGTCTTATACACTGGTCAGGCATATTTTTGTCAACTAGAGGAGAAGTTGTGGATGCCAATTAATAAAGAGGTGAAGGATTTTATTTGGGAGAGGAAGACCGCAAGAGTCAAGTGGGGTAAGCTTATTCTGGTACTTGTGTATTAACGCAGCCAGGTTTTAAATCAGATGTTCTTCATTCCACATTGCTGCAGTCCTAACTATTGGGTAGTCCGCTGTCCCAGTCGGCCCGAATACCAAAGTATATGGCTGACGTCGGTCAAGGCGTATTAGACTGACGTCAGTACGTCAGGGTACTAATGCGCATGACCGACGTCATATCCTCAGTCTTTTTTGCCGCATGGTCCGATGCAGAAGCAGTTTTGCGAGTGCAGGTTGGCGTTCTGAAAGTTTCTGAAGTCAGAGTTTCAGACCGAATCAAAGTTGGCTAAGTACCCCGTTGGGGAATATTTTGTTTTTTTCTTGCCTCAGTATTTAACCGGATGTCAGAAAAAGTGAATAACTGTATTTCTTGTGGGAAACAGATACCTCATAGGGATTACCATACTTTGTGTATACCTTGTTTAGGGCCTGAGCACGACGTTGTTGGATGCCGCTCTTGTGCTAGATTTAACAAACGCACTATTAAGAGAAGGTTAGACTGTGCCAGGTTAGGTTTTGGGAAGCGTTGTAATTATAAAATGCCGTCGGATGCTCCGACGCCCGCTTCGGCCAAAAAGCGCAAGGACAAAGCAGCAAAGCCTAGAGTGGAAGAACCGACAGTCTCGGACGTCGGTTCTTTAGAAAACTCAGTGGAGCCGGAGGTTCTGCCAGGAGTTTCTTTGGAGTCTCAGGGAGAGACTTTACTGTTACAGGATGTGTCCTCTCAGGAAGTAGGCCAGGCTGAAGGGGCTTCTCAGGTGGCTGTTCTTCCCTCTCTTCCTAAGGTGGTTAGAGCCTCCCCTTCTGTTTCCAAGGCCTCTTTGAGAGGCAGGCCAAGTTTAGCTTCAGTGGGGGTTTCTCCTACTGCTTCAGGGTCCTTGCCTAAGAAACATATGCTTAAAATGGCAGAGGATTTGATTACTATTATTAGAGGTTCTAGGCCCCCTCCTGATAAGAGGCCTAGGGTGGAACCTGAGTTTGAGAGTTTTGAGCAATGTTCGGAGGCTTCTAAGTCTTCGGCTGAAGACTTGCAGGAGTTTCCTCCTTATTCTGATTCTGATGTGGATGATTCTACTCCTTCAGCTTCTCCTCCTGAGGATTTTTCATTTTCAGAGACTCTGCATTCCATGAGGGAGCATTTTAAATGGGAAGGTCAAGATTTCTCTGATTCCAGGAAGAGGCTTAGGGAATTCTTGTTTTTACCCCAGCATAGGCCTTTAGCTATACCTCCTGTTTTGAATGTGGTGGTAGATGTTTTTGCAGAGGCTTCCCTGAATCCTGATTCTTTGCCTCCTGCCCCAGTTAAACCGGATAGGTACTATAGGGTGCCTGAAGCTCATAAGTATCTTTTTAAGAGTCCTAGGGCAGACCTGGAAACTGTATCTCAGGGGCCTAAAGGTGTGAAGGCTTCTGTTGTTAAAAATCCTGTTCCTCCTGATAAAGAGGCAAGGGCTTTGGATAGATGGGGAAAGAAAGTGTATACTTCTTCCACTTTAGCCATGAGGGCGTTGAATTGTCAGTTTCACATGTTAAAATATCAGAATTATCTCCTTTCACAATTGAAATCTAAGGTGGATGCTCTGGCAGAAGGTATTGAGTGTAAAGAGTTGCAGGATTTAGTTCATGTGTCTGAACAGGTGGGTAAGCATTCCTTGCAGTGTGGTTTTGATGCTGTGCAGGCCTCCTCGAGGGTGGCTGCCACTGGTTCTGTTCTTCGTAGGCACGCATGGTTGAGGGATCAGAATTTAGCTGAGCATGTTAAAACAAGGATTCTGGATGCTCCTTTACAGTCTGATGTGTTGTTTGGTTCGCCTGTGGAAGCAGTTTTAAAGAAAATGGAGGACAAGGCTAAGTCTATGCAGACTGTTAAGGATTTTTTGCAGGTGCAGCCTCCGAAGTTTAGTAGAAATTGGCCTACTAAGGGATGGACATATCCTGCTTATGATTCCCAGTCTAGGGGTAGGTCTAGACGTGGTAGGGGCAGAGCTCAAGGTTCTTTTAGGCCTAGAACAGGGAGTTCACCTGCTCAGACTTCTGGTGAGGGCAGGGGTCAGTCCTTTCGTAAACAGACCCAATGACCTACCTTTTCAGCTGCCAGTACATTCTCGCCTGGCAGCACCTTTGGGAGGAAGGCTGGCTCTTTTCAAAGAAAATTGGGATTTAATTACCCAAGACAGATGGGTTTTGGATATCATTCACCACGGTTACAGGTTTTATTTCCATATCTTGCCTCCTTTCAAAGGCATGCCAGACATTCCTCCTCTACAAAGAAAAGAGGCTCACAAGCAAATTTCTCTGTTGCTCCAAATAGGGGCCATTCAGCCAGTTCCTGTGCCAGAAAGGGGCCTAGGATTTTATTCTCGCCTGTTCCTAGTACCGAAGAAGGGGAACACGTGGAGACCAATTTTGGATTTATCTATCCTCAACACTTATCTGGACATTCCCAAGTTCAAAATGTTGACGTTACAACAGCTTTTACCTCTGCTGGGCAAAGATCACTGGATGGTAACTTTAGATCTCAAGGAAGCTTACCTTCATGTGCCTATCAGACTAAGTTGCAGGAAGTATCTGCGTTTTCGAGCTGGAAATTTTCATTATCAGTTCTCTGCATTGCCGTTTGGCTTATCTACTGCGCCCAGAGTATTCACAAAGGTTCTGGCTCCAGTGATAGCTTACTTCAGGCTAAAAGGAATTCAAATCTATCCTTACTTGGACGACTGCCTGATTCTGGCTCAAGAAAAGGAAGACCTTTTACAGCATTTGGAATTTGTGATAGCAGTGCTAAGATGCCTAGGGTATTCTGTGAACGAAATAAAGTCCAGTCTAGTACCCTCTCAAGACATGTGCTTTCTGGGTGTGAGACTGAATACAGCAGCCCAGATGGCCTTTTTAACCCCGGACAAACAAAAGAATCTTTCCAGTTACTTCCATCAACTATCTCTTCAGTCCGGGCTGACTGCAAGGACAGTCCTTCAAGCCTTAGGGTTCATGGCATCTTGTATTCTGGTGCTTCCCAATGCCAAACTGCATATGAGGAAGCTGCAATGGTATCTCAAAATGTATGGACACAGCACTGCCAGGATTTGGACACTGTCATTCAAATCATACCTTGCATTCAAAAGCGACTTTTGTGGTGCGCTCAGCACCCTCACCTAAACAAGCCCCTCTCTGTGCCCCGGCCAGAGGCGAGTCAGATTCTAACGACAGATGCCTCAGACATTGCTTGGGAGCTCATCTAAATGGAAAGTGGATACAAGACAAGTGGCCTGCCAGACTACAGCATCTACATATCAACATGAAAGAGATGTTAGCAGTCCAGTTTGCATTAATGGCTTTCAAGGAGTTACTTCTTCCAGGGCAGGTGTTGATTCTAACAGACAACACAACTGTCATGTGGTACATCAACAAACAAGGGGGAACACATTCTTACCCGTTGTGCAGGCAAGCAATGATTTTATGGGAGACTGCGCTCAGCTTGCAACTAACTCTTCAGGCAAGGTTTCTGCCGGGAGCACAGAACTCCTTAGCAGATGTGTTAAGCAGACAAATCATGGATCCCCACGAGTGGAAACTGGATCTTCATGTATTTCGAAAATTGACAGTGTCATGGGGAACTCCAGACATAGATCTGTTCGCTTCTCCACTAAACCACCAGCTGCCAAAGTTTTGCACAAAGAGGTTTCATCACACAGCTTGGAAAGTGGATGCTCTTTCTTTCAGTTGGAAAAATCTTCATGTGTATGCCTTTCCACCTCTGCCTCTTCTCCCAAAGGTGCTCCTAAAGGTCAGACAAGACAAGCCAAGGATGATTTTAATAGCTCCAGATTGGCCTCGGCAACACTGGTACCCATTACTGAGGAGTCTGGTAAGGAAGCCTCCATGGCCTTTACCTTTGATTCCACACCTGTTGTCTCAGAGGGACGGTCACCTGCTCAATGTCAAGCTTCACTCTCTTCATCTAACAGCCTGGCATATTCTGTTTTGAAACACAGCAGGTCTCAACTTCCTCAACAAGTTTTAAATGTGATTATGGAAGCCAGAAGACCTAGTACAAGGAAAGTGTACGCAGAAAAATGGAAGAGATTTTTATTTTGGAGTGCAGCAAACAATTTGGTGATTTCTGAGCCTAATTTGAGTGTGGCTCTTCAATATCTTACTGAGTTATTGGACAAAGGTTTGTCTTTCTCTTCCATTAAGATTCATGCTGCAGCAATTTCAGCTCACTATGATTGTGACCCACCATTGTTTTCGCATCCTTTGTTCAAGCAATTTCTTAGAGGGGCAAAGAATATAAGACCCCCACGTAGAGCTCCTACTCCTGCTTGGGATCTCAATTTTGTGTTGGAGAAACTTACTCTACAACCTTTTGAGCCTGCGGCTACTGCTGAATTGAATTAACTGTCATGGAAGACTGCTTTTGTGTTGGCCATTACTTCTGCAAGAAGGGTTTCTGAATTGCAGGCCCTTATGGCGGTAGAGCCTTTTTTGATTTTTCATAAGGATAGGGTATCATTACGTACTAATCCTTCCTTTATGCCTAAGGTGGTTTCTAGTGTGGCTTTAAACCAAACTATTCATTTGCCTACTTTTTATGCAGATCCCCAAAATAAAGGGGAAAAGATTTTGCACACTTTAGATGTGCACAGGCAATTGCGTTATTATTTAAGCAGGACTAAGGATTTTAGGCAGTCTCAGCAGTTGTTTGTTTCTTTTGCTTTGAGTTCTCAGGGCAAGCCTGTGTCAAAACAAACTATTTCTAAGTGGATTGGGTTTTGCATTGCATTTTGTTATTCCCATCATGGCAAGGAGATTCCAGCTGGGATTAGGCCTCATTCCACTAGGGCTACTGCCACTTCTACAGCATTTCTAAGGGGGGTGGCAACTACGGATATTTTGGAGGCAGCTACTTGGAGTTCAGTGCATACTTTCTCTAAGCATTATCACCTTCCTCTCTACTCTAAATCTAGGGCTGGTTTTGCCACAGCTATTTTGCAAGGCATGTTGTCAGCTCCTGCTTCCTTATGATTTGCCAGCCTCCCTTACCTCTGCTTTGGGATTCTACCCAATAGTTAGGACTGCAGCAATGTGGAATGAAGAACATAGTACAGTTTTGTACCTACCATAAATGTAGATGTTCGAGGATCCACATTGCTGCAGTCCAATTTACCTCCCTCCTTCCCTCTGTGTTTGGGGTGGTTGTGTAGGTGAGGTTATACTCTGGTAATTTTGTATATATTGTATATATTTTTGGTGCAGGAATGTTTGGAGTTTTTGGTTTTGGCCTTGTCTTTTTAGGGTCTTCTGACATCTGGGGCAAGAAAAGACTGAGGATATGACGTCGGTCATGCGCATTAGTACCCTGACGTACTGACGTCAGTCTAATGCGCCTTGACCGACGTCAGCCATATACTTTGGTATTCGGGCCGACTGGGACAGCGGACTACCCAATAGTTAGGACTGCAGCAATGTGGATCCTCGAACATCTACATTTATGGTAGGTACAAAACTGTACTTTTCTCTGAATGGACAGTTGTCTTATCAAAGGAGCTGTTAATTTTTTCGCACATGCATACATGTATGTGTGTGTTGTAGCTCTCAAGCGTACTTCATAATGAGGAACATACCTCATTTAGGGTCTTAAAAAGTTAATGTTCTCAAATTTCCACATTGAAAAGATCTGTCACACATTCACTGTTATGACGTTTTGAACTTGTATCCATGGTAATAAGCAAGTATCAACTGGATAACCTATAATAAATTATAAATCATCTCTTGGTTGTGCTTGCTGATGAAGAAAGCAGAGGGCGGTATTTTCTTGCAGGACAACAAACAAGACGTTGTTTACCACTTTCTGTGACATTAAAAAATACACAACACTTTCTCGCTAATTGTTATTTAGCTCATCCTGTGCATATTCTTTAAAACTTTTTACCCACCTTAACTGTAGTTCATACTTTTAAATGTTTTCCTTAGAGCATATTGCTCAACTACACCATTCCATATAAAAATATACATAAAAGCTTTCTAAACAGCAGACTGCTCCATTGCACAATATATCGTCTGACTCTGTTCAATTTGCTGGAAGAGAAAATGTTTTGATGGGGACAGAGACCTATGTTCAAACACTACCAGAGCAATAACATTTAGAATTGCTATGTTAAATATGGTCAACATACTCCAAAGTTCACAACCTTAACAGGACATCAAAGCATATACTGAAATGTTTAAAAAGAAAACCTAGAAAAAAAATAATTATATCAGTAAACAGACCGTGCATTTCAGTTGTCAAAAACATAGCTCAGCTGATCAATGGAATTACTAACAATCAGAGCAGCGTGGCTCTTAATCTTCCATCTTCAAAATGACAAGCAGTAGTCTTCATAATGTGGAACAAATGGGCAAAATGTGGAAAACATACTAACAGCTAACAACTTCAACAGGAAGGACATAGGATGGTTAAAACATGCTGGATTTACTTGTATAAAAAAGATTAAAGAGTAGTGAGAGCTTGGATTTGTGAAGCTAGAGAACCTGGTTGTGTTAATACATAAATATCCTTATTCTTCCAATGGAACAGGGTGGATTGAGATTACCTGAGTTGAAGGTATATTTCAGAGCAACACAGTTAAGGCTCCTAAACATAGCACAAGCAGAAAACTATAATTCAAAGTGGAAAGAGATGATGAAACAGGGGGAAGCTCAAGTAACAGAGAGAGACTGGGATTTTGGATGCAAACCTTTAAAGAGAACAATGATAATCATACAGAACATCATATTCATAAAGTAGCAGAAGGTCTTCTTAGAACTAAGCCAGCATGGAAATGGAGAAAGGAGATTCTGATGATAGGGTTGATTGCAATTAGGGATACAGACAATAAGACAAGAGGAGGTGGGAATATATTGGAGAAAACTGTCAAAGGAACCAAGGTACTGGGAGCAATTAACTAGAAAGGGAAAGGTAACAGAATGCAAAGATGCCAAGAACTTGTTTGGACTGCAGGCTAAAGACTGGCTTCCATATCAAGGATTTATATCAGAGTATAGGCAAAGAGAAAGAAATAGGGAGGTCCTAAACAAAAGACCAGCACTGGTAGAGTTTTTAGTAGAATCTAGAACAGAAGTTGCCATTAAAAAAGGAATAATTAGTAGAGCATATAAAATGTTGCATGCCAAGTATAGGAATCAATCAGAAGAGGTTAGGAAGGACTAGGAAGACATATTAGATAAGCAATTCACAAAGAAACGATGAGGGATGTATGTATGTTTCCCAAATATGCCACAAACTCTAGAAGATTTCTGATTGTTGCCTGGAAGTGCTTACATAGGTATTTTTATATCCCAAGCAGACTTAAAAAGATTTTTTCCTCGGGTATACAGCAAATATTGGAGGGGTGATGGGGCAGAAAGAGGTGACTGGGAACATATTTTCTAGGGGTGTAATGAGTTGGTAGACTTTAAAGATTCCCTGCAAACTGCTCTGTTGGAGATGCTGGGTGATCAATTTAGTGTGACTAGAGAAATTATTTTTTTTCCTAAAATGTTTTTTATTTTTAATGCATAAGTATACATTATAACAATGGAATACAAATTTGAAATAGAACAAAAGTGAAAGATAACCCAAACTATAAAAAAGCTCAATTTACAAAGGTGTCTACTAAATAACCAAAACAACTTATTCCCACCTTATTTACAAATTTAAACTTGTTTGTTTAGCAGTTCTTTAAGTTTTATCCAAATGTTGTAGGAAGTGGTAACTCTGGAAGTTCTCATCTTGATTATCAGAAGTTCATAATGACAGACCTCTGTTGCCATATTTACAAATTCTTTCATCATAAGAGTTTGCTCACTTTTCCAGTTCTTATTGATTGTTTTCCTGGCAATAGATAATAAGCTCCACAACAAATGATAATTTACTTTCTTTATACAATCAGGTATCTTGAATTAAACAAAGTTAAAGATTTAGTTAGAACAAATTTGTCTATGAATAAAGATTGCAAAAAAAAAAAAAAAAACATTAACCTCGTCCCAAAATGGTTTGACAGTTGTACAGTTAATAAACATATGTTGCCAATCAGCTTTGTCACAAGTTTTACATTTCCAACATAACATTTTCTTTTTATACATTACTTCATCTCTGTCAGGTATTATAAATAATCTGTGAATGAACTTTCATGTAAAGAATTTCCAGCTTAGGGAGGAAGTAGTCTGTTTAGAAGACGTCAACATATGTTTATCCTCCTTACTAGGTTCATAGCTATTTGTAGATCAAAAATAATCCCAATAGTTTCTATTAATATGATCAGCTACAGTTTGAGTTTTATATGTTTTGGACAACAGACCTTTATCAGTTATTCTTTGACCTATCAACATTATCATTAAATCTATAAATTTAGGTATATTGTTTCTTAGTGACAGTTGCATTAAATGTATCCTACTTTCTTTAGCTTGTCTAAGGTTCTGTATATCTAACCACATGCTTTTGTCCAACTTACATCTTATTATTATCCTTTCTGTGCTTTGTATTATGTTTCTATCCATAAGCTGATGCAAAAAAAAAATCAAGTTATTTTCTTTAAGTTTATGCATTACCACCAAGTTAAAAGTATACAACTTCTTTTGTGCATATGCTATTGGAAATATCAAAAATAGCCAAGCTTTAATATCTGGATTTTTATAAATATAGTTTTTGAATGTCTTTAACATTGACATTTTATTTATATATATATATATATATATATATATATATAGAGAGAGAGAGAGAGATCTTAATGTTTCTATTTTCTAACATTGTAAAGTTTCAACATCCATATGCAGTTACCATTTATTATTTCACTTTGTTGTGTAGTTTGTATCTGATAAGAATCTGTACACATGCTGTCTTGAATATCTTTCCATTTTGCTGAATAATTTTTATTAAACCACAAGAGAATTGTCTTAACAATTGATGATACAGAGTATAATTCTATTTCCAGCATTCCAATTCCATCTGATGACCAGTCCCTTATATTTTGAATTATACTTAATCTTGGCTTATTTGAATAGCAAATACATTTTAATATTATGAAATTTAATTATTTGATGTATTTACTAGTTGGAGGTAGAGATAATGACTGTATTACATATAAAACATTTGTTAGTATTACCATTTTTGTTATGGAAAGTCTTTCTTCCATTGTAAATATGAATTTATTCCAGTTGTTTACTGGTGAGTTAATATTGTCTAAATCAGTGATGGAGAACCTTTTGGGCAAATGGAAAAAAATTGGAAAATGCCTATCCTGACTCTACTTATGTGTCACCCTCCCAAACAAATGAGAAACAAGTCTTTACACATTCATTTATTTAAAAAAATCCACTCCAGTCCTGTGTACTGCTATGTATTATAAAAAGTAAAAGAAAAATCACTGACTTACAATAGAGAAAATGATATGTGCACCGATAATTGGGCTTAAAACAGTGCTCTAAAAAATTGCCCTACTTTGAATAGTAGTTTTGAATTGAACTGAAAAAATATGGAACACAATGCATTTGATTTGATTAACATCAATTAATGACTTTTTTGTTGCTGGGTTTTAATAGATAAGTACACGGTCACATATTTCTTGTATTTGTGTTCAGTTTCTTTGGTAACTAGGGTGTTGGTGAATGCAGGTGCGTCACCCAAAACATTGTGGCGTGTCACCTTTGACACTCATGTTATAGGTTTGCGATCAATGGTCTAAATTGTTCTTGTAATTATCCTCTATTGGGCTTTTAATATTTTAATTTCAATATTATTCCTAAATACTTTAATGTACCATCTTGTGTTACATACCTGGAATACCTATCTTCTATATCTTTTTTATATTTTTGTTTATGAGCAGTATTTGTTTTGTTCTCATTAAAGGTAAATCCAGATTTTCTCTGAAATGTCCTTACAGCATTAAATGCTGCATTAAGAGAGTTTCTGTTATCTTTTATTTTAGAATTTAAGTTTTTATTTATCTGTATTCTTTTCATGTCTGCTTTTAATCTTATGAAATTTGCAAAAGGATACATGACTAAAGTGAATAGTAATGTAGAGAGTGGGCAGCCCTGTTTAGTCCCCTTAGTAATTGGTATTGACTCTGACAGATAGGAACCAGTCTCCATATATGCCACAGAATTATTATAAAGTGAGTTAGTAAACTGAGAAAAACATAATGAAAAATTGTATTGCTCTAAGACCAAAGATAAATAATTCCAATCAACAGTGTCAATAGCAATATTTATATCCAAGCTTAGCAACGTCAGTCCTTGTTGATTACTATGTATGAAATCAGTTATAAAATTCTTTTAATGTTGTCATACATACTTCTGTCTGTAATAAATTCTGTTTGATCTTCGTCAATCAGACTTGGTAGAAAATGTTGTAATCTAGCAGCATGTATGGCCATGGATATTTTGTAATCTATGTTTAAAAGTGATATAGGCCTATATGAAGTTCATTCTGCTGGGTTTTTATCTGCATTTAAAATTGGAGACATAAATGTATATTT
The DNA here is from genome assembly GCF_019279795.1 of Protopterus annectens. Classification (NCBI taxonomy): domain Eukaryota; kingdom Metazoa; phylum Chordata; order Ceratodontiformes; family Protopteridae; genus Protopterus; species Protopterus annectens. The sequence continues at coordinate 367,023,021 of NC_056727.1, read as the reverse complement.
CCATGACGGTGGAATTTTAAAGGAATCTTTAGCTAAAGTAAAGACTTTATGCAGAATATGAATTACTTCCTTTGGCAACATTTTATGTAGTTCATATATCATTCCGTCATTACCTGGAGCTTTGTTTGGTTTTAATTTTTTAAATTGATTTTTAATTTCAGCCGATATAGGTTTATCTATTAATTCCTTTTGGCAATCTGTTAGTTTGTTCTTAATTTGTTTTAAAATATTTTAATCAAGTTTTGCGGATCCAATGTTGTTTCATCCTAATTAACTTTATTAAAATGATTTCTAAATATCTTAAAAATCATGTATGTCAGTTACTTTTTTTACTTCTTGGAAGAAACATTTCCTTGATATGTTTAGTCTTATTGATCAGTTTAGTTTTGGTGGCTAATTTGTGCATAGATTTAGGATTCGTATAGTAATTGATTAACTTTATCCTCTCCAAATTTCTCATAGTTTTGTGATTCAAGATCTCTAAATGTTTTTTTTCAATTCACCTGCTTCCTTCATTGTCTTTTCCTGACTTTTTTGCATGTTCTGTTTGTAAGTTATCAATTTTCTCCTGTATATCAATCAAGTCTTTGTCTCGTTGTCTTTTTTAATAGCCTACCAAATTGTTATTCTTCCATTGAGATAAGCTTTTTGAGCATCCCATACCTATATTTCAGATATATCCTCTTTATAATTAATTTCTAAAAATGTTTGTACCTCTTTATTATAGAATTCTATAAAGTCTTTTAAAATCCATAATGTATGCAGGAGTCCTTTTGATTGATTTTTTTTTTGTAAATATTCAGCTCTAATTCAAAGGTTATAGTGTTGTGATCTGTAAGTGGGCAAGAGATTGTCTTAACTTTGCTCAATTTAGTTACTAGATTATTTGAAATATATGCTATGTCAATTCTAGAATGGGATCCATATCTATGAGAAAAGTGGGTGTAGAATAGAGAGCCTGCGTCAGCAGTCAGTAATATATTTAAGTAGTAGTAATAAGTCTATAAAGGATTGCATTTCCTTAGCTGATGCTGATATTCTTCTTCTTTTTTTTTTTTTTTTTGTGGCACTAGAATCTTCATCTTTCATTATACAATTAAAATCCCCTGCCATAATTATGTTTCCTTTTGAGAGCTGAATTATTTTATCCAACTGTAGTTTAACTGTCTTTACTCCAGTGTTTGGAATCCAGTATACATATATAAAAGTATATAAATCTCCATTAAGTTTTACTGTCAATAAACAAAGCATGCCTTTGTCACCTTTATTTTCACTTATTATAGTAGGTGCAGTTAAAGGGTTTCTCCACAATATGGCTATGCCTCTCTTTTTCTGCTTAAATTGAGAACTACTTAAAACATATTGTTTTGTATTGAGTTTAGTTGTATCATTCTGCAATAAATGCATTTCTTGTAAAACAGTTTGCAGCACATACAAATTCAGGAATTAAATTATTTCTCTTACAACTGTTATTTAGACCATTTATGTTTATAGAAATACCCTTTAGTTGCAACCCATTGTCTGTAAGTAATAGATAAATAATCTTCTGACTTTTAAATGTATTCTAGTAAAACCACTGCTACATGTCATATACTGCCCCATAAACATCGATAAACTGAATCTACTATTAATGTTAAATTCTCTAACATTTTTAAAACATGTAGACACCAAGAAAAAACAAAACAGTAAGTTATATTAATACTTAAACAAACTAGTCTTTCTTTTTCTTTTTTTCTTCCCACCATGGGAGTGTAAAACTCTTAGTTTGAATAAAAACATCTATCCAAACTGACCCACTTCTTTTCTTGGACAAAGAAGAAAAAAGTCTAAAAAAAGGTCTCTATCTGCTATTTAGTGTAATTTATGAATAATTAAAGCTCAAAGTAAGGTAACATCACTTCATGAAACATAAATGTTTAAGTAAAAGGATCTACAGATTCTATTTTACACTAATATATAATATTTCTAGAACTAACCATATTCTCACTGTTCTTGTTATGTTTAATATTGTTTCACAAATACATAAAATTATTTTCAAAAAGGGAAGAAAACTGTTTCATGATCACATATCATGAATGGCATAAATGTTACATTTATTTAGGCTTGACTTATAAGTTTGCCAGTAAGATGTCAAAAAAAAACTGCACCCCCTGAAGGACAATGTCCACATACTTAGCATAGTTTATTATTGTTATGCTCAAATCCTTCACCGCATTTCTACATTATCTGAGGAAAGAGGAAACACTATCTAAATGGAAATGTCCGAGAAGGTGTTACTGCTACCAAATCAGCAGGCCACAAAGGAATCACTGAAAAATTCCAGAAGGCAAAATAATTTCATTAAACATCTATATAAATTGTATTAGTAATGAAGAGTGGAAGAATTATAAGCAAGTGTTTGGTTAATAGATTACAGTGCATCAAGGATATTCATCGTGCATACAGCTGCAGTCATTACAGATGGGGTTATCCTGCCGTCAGGCGGGTCCTCGGTCAGCCGAATTCCAAAATCTAGGTCCAGCGTCGGTTGTCATCGCTTCTTCTCTGACGTCAGTGCGGCAGGGGTATAAAAGAGGCAGCCGACGCCATTTTCTTCAGTCTTTCTTGCCGCGCGGTGCCCGAAGCAGAAGCAGTTCGCAAGTGCCGGTCGGCCAGCTCCTGAGATTTACGAAAGTATTTCAGCCGAAGTCTTCTTTAAAGTTAAGTACCCCGTTGGGGAAACTTTTCTTGCTTCAGACCAATGTCAGACAAAGTTAATAATTGCATTTCTTGTGGGAAGCAAATACCGCATAAGGATTTCCACTCTTTCTGTATACCTTGCTTAGGCCCAGACCACAATGTCTCGGCCTGCCGTTTTTGTGCTAGGTTCAGTAGGCGCACTATTAAGCGCCGGGCGGAGTTCGCTCTTCATTTTTTTGGCAAAAAATTTAATTATATCATGTCGTCGGATTCACCGACACCAGTTTTAAGCAAAAGACGCAAAGATAAGGACAGTCATCCGAGGTCCGCACCGAGTACTGAGACCACGCTTAGGCCGACTACCAGTTCTCCGGTTCTCAGCGAGGCACCTACGCAGCCCCTGAATACCGATGAAACTATTTTACCGGTGACTCCAGTACCCGAGGTCGCAGGCTTCTCGGTCTCCATTCCTACTGCAGATACCGACACCGCTCTTGGCGGGGAAACTCAAAATATGGTCAGGCCTGCCATTTCTGAAGGCGTCTTCAGGCCTTCCACCTTCTCTATTAAATCCTTCACTAAATCTAAAGCAGCCATGAAAACTAAAAAACAGGGTCCTCAGACCTCCTCTCAAGGCCCCATGCCTAAAAAGCAGATGCTTTAAATGGCTGAGGATTTGATAACTCTCATCAGGGGTTCCCAACCCCCCCCCTGACAAAAGACCCAGATTGGAGGAAGACTACCCTTCCTCAAACCAGGCTTCTATTACCTCAGAACATTCTGAGGACCAGGAATATGCCTATTCCCCTTTCGAAGACTCTGATGCTGAGGAGTCTATTCCCTCGGTCTCCCCCCATGAGGACTACTCTTTTGGGGAAACCCTGCATACATTGAGGGAACACTTTCACTGGGAAGGCCAAGATTACTCAGATTCCAAGAAAAGGCTCAGGGAATTTCTACTGCTCCCCCAGCATAGGCCCCTGGCTATCCCTCCTGTTTTAGATATTTTGGAGGATGTGTACGCAGAAGCCAGCCTTAATCCAGATTCTTTACTTCCAGCCCCTGTTAAACCAGACCGGTATTACCAGGTCCCTGATTCTCACCAGTTCCTTTATAAAAGCCATACAGCTGACCCAGAAACTATTTCACAGGGTCCCAAGGGAATAAAGGCCTCTACTGCTAAAAAACCCTTTACCTTCAGAGAGAGATTCGAGAGCACTAGAAAGGTGGGGGGGAAAGGTGTATACATCTGCCACTTTAACCATGAGGGCATTAAACTGTCAATTCCATATGTTAAAGTACCAACAGTTTTTGTTATCCCAGTTAAAAAGCAAAATGACACAAACAGAACAACCAGATTTGAAAGAGTTGCAGGATTTGTTGCATGGTGCAGAGCAAGTGGGTAAACATACCTTGCAGTGTGGTTTTGATGCTTTAGAGGCCTCATGTAGAGCTGCTGTCACGGGGTCTGTTATCGTAGACATGCTTGGCTCAAAGAGCAAACCTTACCAGATCATGTCAAAGCAAAGTTATTAGATGCACCACTTCAAAAAGATGTATTGTTTGGTGTTTAAAGCTGAGGAGGTACTAAAGAAAATGGAGGAAAAAGCGAAATCTATGCAAACAGTGAAAGATTTCCTGCAGGTACAACCTCCACGCTTCAGCAGAAACTGGCCTTCAAAAATTGGTCCTTTCCAGCCACGGGCAGACCTCAAAGGGGCAGATACAGACGCCCAAGGGGTAGAGGACAACCTCAAGGATCTTACAGAGCAAGACAGTGGCAAGCACCAACCCCAAGAGGTGGAGAAGATAGATCACAGTCATTTAGAAAACGGACACAATGACTTCCCCCTATGCCTGCCAAGCAAAGCTTTAATGGCAGCACCTTTGGGCGGAAAACTGGCATTATTTTCAAAAAACTGGAATATTGTTACAAAGGACAAATGGATTCTGGACATTATAGACCGAGGCTACAGGTTCCACTTTCACACCCTTCCAAAAATGAGAGGCATGCCAAACCTGCCACAAAATCAAAGGGCAGAGGCACAAAGACAAATTTCCGCTCTCATAGATATGAAAGTGATTCAAGAGGTACCTGCAAAAGAACAAGGTCAAGGTTTTTATTCCAGACTATTCCTGGTACCAAGGAAAGACAAAGATTGGAGACCTATCTTAGACCTATCCATCCTAAACACATATCTACAGGTGCCAAAATTCAAGATGCTCACATTACAACAGCTTCTTCCCGTGCTGGGCAAGGAGTCTTGGCTGGTAACATTGGACCTCAAGGAGGCATACCTGCATGTCCCTATCAGACAAGATTGCAGAAGATACCTCAGATTTCTTGCAGGTTCAACCCATTACCAATTCTCTGCATTGCCCTTTGGCTTATCTACTGCGCCCAGAGTGTTTTCGAAATGCCTAGCATCAGTAATTGCCTTCTGCAGACTACAAGGAATACAAATCTACCCATATCTGGGCGACTGCCTGATCCAAGCAGACAGTAAGGACATTCTATTGCAGCATCTGGCGTTTGTAATAAAACTGTTAAACTTCCTGGGATACACAGTGAACAAAAAGAAATCAAAACTAATACCTTCTCAACAGATAATTTTCCTGGGTGCCAGCTTAAATACAACCACCCAGATGGCCTACCTCACGCCAGACAAACAAGGGCAACTGTCTCAATACTTCAGCAAAATGGCAACTTTCACCAGACTAACTGCAAGGAAAGTCCTGCAGGCTCTGGGATTCATGGCATCTTGCATCCTACTAATCCCATGTGCAAAGCTGCATATGAGGAAACTACATTGGTACCTAAAAAACTTATGGTCTCAACACAGCCACAGCTTGGAAACGATTATACCACTCATTCCATGCCTTCAAAAGGAATTTTTGTGGTGGGCTCAAGCATGCCAAAGAAACACAGGTCTCCCTTTCTGTGTACCTCAAGCAACTCAAATCATCACAACGGACGCCTCAGACTATGCCTGGGGAGCACACATGGCAGATCAGTGCATTCAGGGAAAATGGTCCCAAAAAGAGAAGCACCTACACATCAACCAAAAGGAGATGCTAGCCGTGCAGAATGCTCTTATGACCTTCAAAGAACTGCTGCATCCAGGCCAGCTATTGATAAGGACAGACAACACCACAGTCATGTGGTACATAAACAAACAAGGGGGAACTCATTCATACCCCCTGTGCAGGCAAGCCATGACCCTATGGAACACAGCACTGGAATTGCAAATTCAACTACAGGCACAATTCCTGCCAGGGAAGGAAAACACACTGGCAGACAACCTAAGCAGAAATATGACAGATCCACACGAATGGAAGTTGCATCCTCAAGTTTTCTCAAAGATAACTCAGGCATGGGGACAGCCAGACATAGATCTATTTGCTACCCACAGAAATTACCAGTTGAAAAAATTTTGTTCAAGGACCTATCATCCACAGGCCTGGAAAGTGGACGCACTCTCTTTCAATTGGACAACATTGACAGTCTATGCCTTCCCGCCTCTTCCTCTACTGACCAAAGTTCTATTAAAAGCCAGAGCAGAGAGGCCACAAATGATTCTCATTGCTCCAGACTGGCCACGACAACACTGGTATCCGCTCCTAAAGAGCCTGACACACTCCCCACCATGGATCCTACCTCTAGTCCCTCTTCTGTTGTCCCAGCACAACTACAAAACCCTTCACAGCCAGCTCAAAACCCTAAATCTAGCTTCATGGAGAATACCTTAATTTCCCAACAGACTCTCCTCTCCAAGGAGGTGCAGGATGTAATCTTGGAGGCCAGAAGACCTTCTACTAGAAAAGCCCACTCCGACAAATGGAAACGATTTTGTTCCTGGAATCAAGAAAAGGGCCAGAATCCCAGGGTAATAAATATACCTCAAATTTTACAGTACCTAGCTGAGATGTTAAACAGTGGCCTTTCCTTCTCCTCCATCAAGATCCACGCTTCAGCCATTTCTGCACAATACAACACAGACCCTCCTCTATTCTCACATCCTCTATTAAGGCAGTTCCTCAGAGGGGCAAAAAAATATAAAACCCCCAAGGAAACCACCAGTTCCAGCTTGGGACCTCAACTTCGTATTGGAAAAGCTGACCCTGCCTCCCTTTGAGCCGGCTTCTTCAGCAGAGCTACAGTACTTGTCATGGAAAACAGCCTTCCTTCTGGCTATCACCTCAGCACGCAGGGTTTCGGAACTGCAGGCCCTCATGGCTGTGCAACCATTCATCATTTTCCATCAGGACAGAGGTTTCCTTATGAACCAACCCTACCTTCATGCCAAAGGTAGTATCCAGTGTAGCTTTGAATCAGACTATCCACTTACCTACCTTTTATCCAAATCCACAGAACAAAGGGGAGAGACTACTATATTCCTTGGACATTCACAGACAACTTTGTAATTACTTGGACAGAACAAAGCCATTCAGGAAATCTGAGCAACTCTTTGTGTCCTATGCTACAGGTGCTCAAGGAAAGGCTATTTCCAAACAGACAATTTCAAAATGGATAGCCCACTGCATACGCTTTTGTTATTCATTTCATGGAAAATATGTGCCTGCATACATCAGATCCCACTCCACCAGGGCCACAGCTACCTCTGCAGCTTTCCTCAGGGGGGTCCCTACCAAGGACATTTTGGAAGCAGCTACTTGGAGTTCAGTGCTCACTTTCTCCAAGCACTACCACCTTCCACTATACTCAAAATCTAGAGCGGGCTTTGCCACAGCAGTCCTGCAGGGCATCCTCGCTTCTCCTAGTTCCACTTAGTGCCTACCACCCTTACTTAGCTTTGGGATTCTACCTATCTGTAATGACTGCAGCTGTATGCACGATGAACATAGTACAGTTTTGTACCTACCATAAATGTAGATGTTCGAGTGCTCATACAGCTGCAGTCCAGGTTACCCCCCCCTCCATCCCCTCTTAGGACAGGCCTTATGACAAACACCTTTATCATACAACCTATTTGGGGTATTCTTTTATGGTGTATTTGCTTGCAACCACTGTTTTTTGATTTATCTGTATTGCATGTTTGCATAACATTATGTTTTGCCTTCCTTCTGGGAGCACCTGACATCTGGGGCAAGAAAAACTGAAGAAAATGGCGTCGGCTGCCTCTTTTATACCCCTGCCGCACTGACGTCAGGGAAGAAGCGACGACAACCGACGTCGGACCTAGACTTTGGAATTCGGCCGACCGAGGACCCGCCTGACGGCAGGATAACCCCATCTGTAATGACTGCAGCTGTATGAGCACTCGAACATGCATAGCCCAGCACCAGCAACAGCCTCAGGTCGGGGGGGCCCATTCCTGGGGCCCCCAACCACAGCAAGTTATCTTCTCCTGATATTTTGTTACATCTGTAAAACCAACAAAAGCTAGTGCAGCAGTCTTGCATACTTAATAAATTATGAGGGTAATAACTCTTATTTATATCTCCTTTAAAATTCAAAGATATTTCTGGTTGTTGTTTTGTCAAGTAACAGGCATCAGAATGCCATTAAATATTTTACTACTGACATAGTGCTCCTGGCTTAGTTAAACACTGCTTTTGGAAATTTTCTCCACTAAAACTAACTACATAGCCAGCTTTTAGTCCCTGCAAAACCATAGCTGCAGGGAATCATCTTTGTCTGTGTGGGGCCCGCTGCTGATTGGGGAAAAATGAGGAATGAAAAATGCATTCATTTCCTAATTATGCTCTTTAACATGAACAGGGCTGAGTTCTGACCCTGTTAGGGTGAAGATGATAATGAACATGAACAATATAAGCACTAGAGGGATCAGCAGGCCAGAGTGACTTACCTGAGTGCAAACTTTGGACTTTAAGAAGAGCTGATGCTTCCGATCATCAGGGATAGTTTCTCTTTCAGGTAGTTTTATAACTAATACCAGAACATCAGATACTATAACTCAATTTCTTTGCTTAAGAATTTAGTACAATCCCAAAAATAATAGAATAAATGCTCAGAATCATAAATCTGTTTAAATATTTCTGTAATTCACTTAAAAAGTTACTAGAATAACATATTTTGCATCAACATCTATTTTTGGAAAATAAGTATAAAACTCAGATGTCTGGATTGATTTACTGTAATCCTAAATGATTTACCAGCAAATCAGACTTTTTACGAAGGATAAAGCAAAAGTATGAACAAAATCAGGGAAGGTCTGTGAAAGTAGGGACAGTGACAAGTATGCATCACTCCTCGATGAGATAAATCTTACGCTTCTGCTGTTTGACGACTGCTAAACAGCAGTGACTAATCTGGTGGGGCAGTACCAGTGTTGCACAAGGCATTGCTGTTTGCTGAAATACGTACATAACTAGTACTGCTGTGTGTTAGTGTGTGTGTGTGTGTGTGTGTGTGTGTGTGTGTGTGTGTGTGTGTGTGTGAGTGTCATCACTGATTTTTATCTGTGCATGCACCCAATAATTATGCCAGGACACACACAGACATTATTCTTCTGTATATCAGTAAAAAACAACTAGTTATATTTCAAAAGTAAGACATAACATATATCACAGAACATTCAGACACTTAGATATTCTTGGAGTCTGGTTGTCCCCATTCACCAGACTGTCTAACTTCATAATGGGGATTCCCTTTATCATCCTTGACTCTGTGGGGGCCCCCACCAAAGCTGTTGCTTGTTGGAGAAAAATGTATCAATTTTCTGAATACGCTGTTTAACCTGAATGGTGCTGAGATATGACCCTTTTAGGATAAAGCTAATAACAGCCTCTGTTTACAACCACACCCATTCTAAAACCAGCCCTGCTCAAATGTGTGTGTGTACATAAAGCTGCTATGGGCTATGAGGGGCTACAGATTGTATGAATATTACATCTTTAATTTTCATCAGTCAAACCTTAGAGGTGTGCACATGAAGTCATTATAGCTTGTGTTTGAGCTGAAGTGTTTCTCACAGATCTCAGAGGTGTACAAAGAAGGTTACTATAGCTTGTGTAAGTGAGGTGTACTGCCTATTAGCAACAAATTTGAATATTACTGAAATCATTCTCACAGTCACGTACTAGGCACATATACATGTGGCTACCTTTGACGGCTGGGGTGAAGAACATGCTATGTATATGTATATCATCAGTCACTTGAAATATATGACAAAGGCAATTTAAATCTCTGCTTTCATCCCAGTCTAACACCAGAGGGATGCATAGGCAGTGACTTGTCTTTTAGAGGGTTAGGGAGGTAGGCAGTATTTCCAGATAAGACTTAAATATGCTAACAACTACTGGCTTGTTAGTTTATAAGCTACAATTTTGTCAGCTTTGAAAATTAAGCCTTGGGCACAAATTATGCCTTGAAAGAAAAAATAAGACTGAAATTCTTTTTCTTCATAATTTTATTTAGGCAACCATTAGAGTAAACTGTTGAGAAAATGCTCTAAAATGCATCCCAGACCATCTGTAAACCTGTGGCTTCTTGGGCCCTGACTTGAGTTATTTCCTAAATGGTTATTACTGGGCTGTCTTGTTCAGGAAAGGTGTGTTGAAGGATGCAAGGAAAACTAAAGCTGAACCACAACAGTGAATTTCTTTCCTTAATCATAATTTCTGTTCAAGCTATTATTGGAAAAGGTTGTGTAAAATGCACTTCAGAGCATATAGAAAGTTATGGCTTCTTGAAAAAGCTTAGAGTAAGGCAAAATGTGAGAAAAGGAAGAAAAAAGTAACGTGGATGGTGTGGGGAGCCCAAAAGGAGAAGGACTCAGGGGTGAGGACTGGAGGGTGGGTGTGTGTGAAATGGAAGTCCAGTCATCATTTAACTTTAAGTCCAGACCTGTACATAGACTTCTTGCAATGTATCACTGTTGCAACTAAGTGCCAGTAACTCTAACTGCCCCTTTGTTAGCAACATAGTGATAGTGTGATACATAGGCCTGTTGTAATGTAAAAGATTGTAGCTGAAGGTCTGTCTGTGGATACTACTCCTAAAAGTTTGCAGCATGAAATAAAGGGTTGCTTAGAACGGATGGCATTGTTAGGATGATACTTATAAACTTGACATTTGCTGGGCCCTGCGAACATCTACATTTATGGTAGGTACAAAACTGTACTTTCATGAAACAGATGTCAGACCATATAACATTTGCAATCTAGGCTTTCAAAATATTCTACTTTCTTAGTTTTTATAACAAAGTACACCTCCTTGTATTATTCAAAGTGATCAGACATGTCTTATTTACTCTGTGCCTTAAAAACATTGTAGCTAAAATGAATAACTCAGATGAACCTTATGATCATCTCTTTTCAAAATACACTAAAACCACAGGACTCATGTCTTTCTTGCAACTTTCTGAACAAGATTGTTAGCAGACTAAAACTAATTAAGTGTTGTCATTCATTCTCCTCAGACACCCCTGCTTTAAAACAAAATGGACCCTGCTTTATATGGGTCATAAAATGGTTTACAAACCTGTCCTGTTTTGATTTAAAATCATCTGTAACTATGAGTCATACATTACTAGGTATTAGGAGCGCAATACATCACCTTTAGAATAAATGATTGGATACCTATTTTGCTAAATAAATTTATTCAAGAATATAGATAGGGTTTTGAGTGTACGGAAAGGGACTAAACTTCGTCCTGGATACGCAAAAAAAAAAAAAAAAAAAAAGGTAACTAGAGTTTGCAATAAAAGCTGTTAAAACCTCTGAATACTGCCAGCATCTGTAACTTAATGTGGTGCACATATTAAAATGTCTCTATCACTTTAAACAGTTAACCCACAAGGCATATTCTACTCATTATTAGCAACCAAAATCATTTAAATGTTTTTTAAAGCTGTTCTCTAACTAAACACTTAATCAGTAGGAAGCTGTGAAACACTGTTGCATAAACAAGTTTAGCAATGCACGTAAGCACATGCATTACTACATTTGACAACTGCACTGTTTTTACATCAGACAAAACCAAATCTAAATCAGCTGAAATAATCTAGTTGTCGTTTGCATTGAGTGCTTTAACTATAACATAAATTACTTACTATAAGTCCAGAAGCCTTATTTATGTTATATTAAACCCCTGCCATCCGCCTGTTTATTTGTGGCTCCTTATAATGTGACCTTTGCCCCCTGTAGAGTGTGACACTAAACTCTAGCATCGCAAATTTCACCTCACATATCTCAGCCATTTGTCTAGTTAAAACCATGACTTCTAGCTCGTGATAGAAGCGGGAATCTAAGTTCTTTTAAGAAAACTAAAACACTACTTGGTAAGCAGTTAAGCTTCTTTTTTCTCGTCTTATAATGCTATGTGCAGAAACCATATTCATTATTATTTAATGAGCAGAACTTTACATGACTAAGAAAGCCAAACATAGATTGCATACACTGATCAAGATCTGCAACCCATACTTCAAATTGATCACTCAGCCTGTCTCCTCATCCCCTATTTAATTAAACAACCTTACCCCTTCTTCTTTTCCTCTCCACTTTGAGAAATACTCCCCCACAATATCAGTGCAGCACAGTGCCTTGAGTCAAGGTGGAGGAAAGAGCTAATAACTGTCAAGACTCTTGAGAATTTCTGCATGGCAAAAACAAGTGCCATGAATTTATCTTGTGACATTATAACTATAAAAAAGAATCATGAGAAAATCTGCATGCCTTAAGCATATGCTATCAATTTGGTTTGTATCCTATGTCATGTCGGTTAACTGATAACTAACAAAGCAACTAAAATCTTGTCAGATAGTCTCTTTTACCCATCAGTCATATAATATGTGACACATTTATAATGGTGTGTAGATGGACAAGAAGAGTCTCCCATAAGTACCACAATTATCTATTACACGCAGCAATTCATAACTTCATCCATTAAATAGGCATGTAAAAAAAAAAGAGAGACTGACTTTGTGAACTATGCAAATATGCAAATACTATTACGTAGTAAAGGAAATCTGTATGAGGGGTGGCCGCGGTGGCGCAACAGTTAGCGTTGCCGCCTCACAGCAAGAGGCTCTCCGGTTCAGTCCTCAGCTTGAGTGCCTTCTGTGCGGAGTCTGCATGTCCTCCCTGTGGTCACTTGGGTTTCCTCCAGGTGCTCCGGTTTCCTCCCACATCCCAAAGATATGCTGTAAGTGGATTGGACACTCTAAATTGGTTCTAGGTGTGAGTGCGTGCGTGTGTGTGATTTCTGTGGAAGGTTGGGCGCCAGGCTGGCAACTCGACACCGTAAAGCTCCACTGCCAGTCATGAGCGGATAGGTGATCCGCTGTTGCGACCTCTAACTGGGAAAAAGCCAAAAGAAAAAGAAAGGAAATCTGTATGAGATTACAAAAGCAATAGAGTGAATTATATATATATATATATATATATATATATATATATATATATATATATATATATGTATATGTATGTATGTATGTATGTATATATACAGATATCAAAAGGAAGATTTACTTTTCATGGCTAAATATGTTATGTTTTATTTTTATGTATTAAAATTCAACTATCCACTGTTAGTTACATTTATTAGTATGTTGTGTGTTTCTAGTGTATCCTTATAGTTAATTATATTGTATGAATTAATTTTCATTTTATATTTTAAGTTAAAAAATAAAATAAAAATAACTTAATGATTTTACCTTGCTTTAAGAAACATCAAAATCTCTCTTTATACTATAGATGTTTCAGCATAAATCCTTTTGTTGATTATCAGCAATCTGTTTGTAATTTTTCTTTTAATTTCTTTTTACTTTCAGTAGTTTTCCAGCTATTTCTTTCTGCCTGTCTTTTCAGTGTGTTGTTCCATATCTTCCACTTGGTCAGTTATGTTTTTGTCTTCAAAAAAAGTTACCATTGTCCAAGTCATCAAAAATGTTGGTGTTATCAGTCAGAAATATTTTGAGTCTGGCTGGGAAAAGCAAATGTACTCTGATTTCTTTTTTTTTTTTGTTTGTAATCGGTGTGACGAAAGTTTTTCCTTTTAGCCATAACAAAAGTCAAATAATCATTGTCAGATTTTATAGTCATGCTTCCTAGTTTAATTGGTGATTTTGTCCATGCAATTTTTAAAATTAATTCCTTGTCCTGTGAGGAAAAACCTTACTATTATTAATCTCGGTGTTGGATTACTTGTTGTTGCAGATGAGGTTGACATAGATCTATATGCTCTTTCAATTCCACAGGACATTTCTTCTGGTAAATTAAGAGCCTTAGGAAGCCAAATTGTTAGAAATGTTGTCATATTTCCATTTTCTATGTTCTCGAGTGAGCCAAAAATGTGGATGTTTCTCTTGGATCTGTTTTCCAGGTCGTCTATTTTTTCTAATAGCAATGTATTTTGTCTCAAGAGAAACTCAGTATTATTTTCTTCCTCTCCTAATCTCCCTTCTATATCATTTAAGGACTGTCCTATTCCTGATATTTACGTTTTTTGTTGGTTAAGAGAATCCTATATTTGTTCCATTTGCCTGGAGCATTTTTCTTTGAAGTTATCTATCTTGTTGTCTATTTATCCATTTTCGGTAAAAGTTCTTGGATATTGGTTAAAACATTTTCAATGAAGTTTCCAGTGAATTCTTTTTTGAGTGACTCATTATGTTTCCCAGTTGCTAGCTTGCCAACATTCCAGCAGGAACTCCGGAAATGATTTCTTTGAGCTATGACACAAATTCGGACTTGCCTAGATATAGTAACGCCTTGCTGAATCTAATTGTGATGGCAGCCAAAAAAGCAGTTACTAGAAACTGGAAATCAAAGTCTAAACCAACTTTACTAGACGTAATGAAGACAGTAACAGAGTTAAAACTGAAATTGGGATCTTTAGAAAAAGGTAGGAGCAAATTACGTAGGAAAAATGGGAACTGTGAGATCAGTACATGCAGAGGATGAACAAGGTTTTAAAGAAGGTAGGATTTGAATGAGCTATGTAATGGTTTATTAACAGTGACTGGATATGTTAAAAGTGATATATAATGTTTGCAGCTACAGTTGTGTCTGCAATCTTTGGAATGTATAATCTTTGCAACTGAGATTATGTTGCCATGGTTTATTGTCATTTTATAAATGTAACATGTCCTATGTCATACATGATAATTTAATAAAGATGATTCTTGTTAAAAAAACAAAACATTAAGGTCACACAAACACCAGCAAATCAGAAATACTAAAAACAAAAGGATTAACTACTGGTGCAAACATAGCAAATGCCCCAGCAATGATTTCTTGTTGAAAACCATGATTATTGTGTATAGTTAAACTCAACTAGAAGGAATCCTGCCCAGTTTGGAAACCATGAAGTGTAAGGTAATAGGCACTCTGAGTTGCAGCAACCATGGAGTGAGATAAGTGAGGTGTGGGTAGGTGAAGACCCCACTCCCATCTCCTGTGAAGACACTTGTTTTTGTTAAAAGGTTTTTATATATCTACACAAAACTATACCCTTAAGTACTTATGTTTCGAGCACTTGTGTACTGGATGGAATAGTTTAATGCAGTAAAGGGTCAAGCAGGTTTAGTTCAGAGGGTTGGGTTTAGTGGTATCATAGTTAACTCCTTCCACTTCCTGTATTCAACACAACTGCCATGCTCACGGTTATAAAAAAAAATAAATAAATAAAAAATAAAAAAAAACTACCTTTCAAATGAGATTTCACTTTGTTTCTTAGAAAGTGTACTGAGACAGTAAAGTGTAGAGTTAAGAAATCATTACCATATTTATGAAGTCACTTGGATGCTTATCCACTGCCTTGGAATTAAGGTTGTCACCTTTTGAAGTGCTGATTTTACAGGACAGACCATATTCAAAAGCAGACCTAAAGACTGGCCCTCACTTTTTTGCCAACATAATGCTTAGTCTTGTAGAGTGTGAGTTATTTAATATGTTAAGGTATTTCATATACTGAATATGTTTTCATGCAGCTATAACAGAAAACAGGAATTTTGTCCAGGAATCTCTAGACATTTGCCATTTTTCATGATTTTTTTTGCAAGCTGCAGCTGTCCAAGTAGGGACTGTTCTGTGTAAAGAAAGACAGGTGGTAACCCTAATTGGAAACAGCCTAACACCAGCTTGCATCCTCATATTGAGGCTTACTAGAGTTTGTTTGTGTCTTCAATTAAAACAGAAGCACATTTTTCTTTTAACCTATTTGACAGTGCTTGCAGGCTGGCTACAGTTTAATTAATTGAAAGCTGATTGGGCCTTTATTACTCTTGCTGTCTGATTAGCTGCCTGTTCACTTACTTATCTGGATATGCTTAAACTACAATCAGAGTCATTTTGTATGAGGTACATTTTCTCATATTTTTTTACATTTTTACATCATCTCCTTTTCTTGAATGATAATAGTTTTTGAGTCCTTTAATGCAAAAACTATTACTTTTTTACCTTATATATGCTACCAGAATTATTTCCAGCGCAAAAGTTTCAATTGTTCTGAGTAACAAATTATATATTTGTAAACCTGAAAAGAAATGGTGAATCGTTATTTGTAATCACTTGTGACTTTACATAGTATATGATGTTTAGTGAACTCACGGCAAATGTAGTCCTTAAAACTTGCGGAGTGTTTTTGTAATTTTCTTCTTTTATACGTCTCATTTGCATTAGATTTTGTTCACAATGTGGTAAAAGCATGTGTAAGTTAGCAATGTCATGTTCTGTGTCCAGTGTTTTGTAACAAAATGGTCAAAAATGAGCAGTGGTTGGGAACTGTAGGTGTTTCATTACTAATGGTATTAAATGTCTTTTTTATACCAATAATCTTGTGTATCTCTGAACTATACAAACGAAAACACCTTGACTGTGCAGTCTCACCAATATGGATTATCCCACTTTAAAGCCTAGCATTGTTCCTTTTCTTATGTACTAATGGTTTTATTTTATTCTTGTGCATGCTGCCTTTTTTCCAATGTGATTTCATCACATTTGGACTCCTTTTGCACTGGCGGAGGAAATTAGGAATTTTATTATTCTGGTTTACAGATGACACTTCTGTGGTTGGGTGTACTTCACAACTTTATAAAAAATGTTTTGCTGCCATTGCAGCCCCTTTCAAGAGTGATTATTCTCACAACTTTACTAAAGTTAAACATCAAACTTTCCAAAATTCTATTCACTTGGAGCGCTATTGGATTCTCACTCTATAATGTATTCCTAAGTCTGCACAAAGTTAGCACATGTTAAATTGTTGTATGGAGGGGTATTGTCAGTTTTTTGTGTATGTGTGTGTTGGGGTAATTCCAAAATTAAGCAATAACTTGCCTAGTATTGGATGAAAAGACTTCTCAGACGCTGAATTTATAGATTATATTTTTGGAATATTTAACACTTAGCTCAAGTAAACAGGCCTTAGTATTCAGAAACATCCTTGCTACTTGCAGAAATTGCTACCACAGGTAGTTCAGTTTCCACAATTGTGAGAGAGTGCATTCAGAAACAGCTGTGGATGTAGTGAGCAAGATCTCATTATCAGCTTATAAATATGCATACGAGTCACACTTTAGCTAATACTAATGCTGTCAGATCTGTCAGTGGTTATATTCTCCCTAGCAGCCTATGCTATGCCAGAAGGTTTATCAACATGACATTACCCAAAAAAAAGGCACTATAGTGGTGGACAAGGTTTAGTCAATATTCAAAAGCCTAAACGGGACATGCAGACCAGTCTTGGCAAAGCCGTGTTGTCTGTAAACTTTATCCTTCCAGGCTGGTAAAAATTGTTTCCACTTTGAATGACACCAGGAAAGTTAAGACAGTTTTTAAAGTTGATTATTTTCTTTTCATACAGAAGGTATAATGCTACCCATACTAGCTTGAGACACACAGTCCGAGAGTTCCCTCATGTCTGTCTTCATATATTCCAGGGTTGTACTTCTCAGGTTTATACCTGCAAGAACTATGCCTAAGTTATACTGGTACTTGTAGTTTGGTGATTTCAGTGTGTGCTTGAACTGGCAGATACTGGCCTGGGATAGACAACTGACTGTGACTCACTCCTTACTCTGCCTGCTGAGTGGCACATCTGTGTATCTTTCAATGGAGTCTCTTATGAGCAAAATATTGGGCTGCTTGGTGGTTTTTCTTATGGACTTAGAAGTGCTATGGTGAGTGTTGTTTTGGTAGAATGCTTTTTAGGTTGGTGAGTATACTTCTTGTTAGTTCAACATCTGGGTGGCCTTTGGGGTTTAGGAAAATAACTTTTAAGAGCTCCAGCATATGTGGGTTTATGTGTCTGGTCCATACTATGTCTGGTGAGTGCATTGTGTATGTGTTTCTAACAAGTTGTTTGGTATTATAAGTGCTTGTATGTGAGAGCTTTGACTCCAGTGACATTGTGTAATTACATCTCTCACATACCATATCAGTTTGTTTAAGAATTAGGTGGTTGTCAGTAAACATGAGACAATTGTTACATTGTCTCAGGATGCCAATATCCACCAAATTTTCTGCAGAGATAGTTGGAAAGTGCATAGCCATGAAGGATGGTACAAGAAGGGTTTGCAGCTGGCCAGCTTGAGTAGGAATTAAGACTAAGATTAAACTCATGAAGTGGTGCTCCTCAATATGAAAATTTAGTTTCTGTTTTTGCAGCTAGTATTGAGGAAATTCCAGAGGTAGCTTGATAGGAAAATTTAAATTCTAAGTACCTCTATCAATACAGGGCACTGCTAACCACCACTGCATGATGCCAAGCCTCACACAAATACAATGCCTTTATACAAGCTCAGAAAACCAGTAATCAAGCTAAGTAGCTCTCTGGCCAATCAAAATAAGCACACTCTAATGTTTAAGCAGTGATTTTCAGCACCAGATGAGACCAGACTACTCTCTACTGCTGCTAGAGTGCAAACCTAACCTTTTTAACTTAAATCACTGAAAGAGCCTGGAAGTGCATAAAAATTAAGTTAAACAGCAATCCAAGCTGAAATTGCATGAAATAATTGACATACACAGTAATTCAAGCAGCAAACACTTAAATAGGCAGGGATGCAGAATTCAATAGTTTAAATGCAGTGGAAAAGCAGTACTCTAAAATGATTTAAAGTGCACTGTGCTCCTTCTCTCACCAGAAGCAAAACAGTAGCACTAATCTCAAGCTGCTTCTGAGAAGTAGTATTAACCCAGATGGTATGGGTTCAGTACACTTGTTATTGTCTACTCTTAGTTGGGCACAACAGAAAGCCAAGCTGCACAAATGCCCTGAAGAGGTTCTCAACAAAATTGCAACCAGAAATTCCACAACCATTGCCCTATAAGAGACCAGCAGGAGCCAGTGTTCCTCTGCTTCTTTTCTGTCCAGGAGCTTTGCAGTAACATTAATCCTAAACTGGCTCTTGACTTTCAACTTTTAAATAATAACAACTAGAACGTTATCGAATTTGCCAGCCCCCCTCCCCAAAAAGAAAGATTCAAATAATTATTTTATTATTTCTTAACAAACTGACAAACTGAACATTTGAACTCATGTCTTGTCAGAAAGTCTTCAAGCAGTTACAAAAATAGCTTGCAACATATTTTTTTTCTCATCCATTTAAAATGTGAAACAAGTGTTGCATTGCTAGTCTTTGGCATCTCAAGAATAAACACTAACTGTTCATTCAGAATTATTCCATGTTATATTAAAAGCAATCAGTTTAATTCTAGGTTTAGCCATGCAGGAAACAAGTGTTTTCTGTCAGGATTAGTCAAGCATTTTATTTAAGCAATTCCAGATCAGTGACACCCCCATTATACAAACCAAATTAATATAAAATAAAGTCTTTTATTTACTAATCACCATTATGTTTTCCCCTAAAAGACAAGCAGTCTGGATGGCAGGAGAACTATTTCTGATATCACAAATGTGTTCAGTTATTCCATTTTTAGACTAATTGCTTCACCCACATACCATTTCTTTAATGAACAGGCACAGTGTATGTAATATGCAGTCAGTCCTATCTTCCAGGAATAGAATGAGAGTAATTATTGAAATTATAATGATTTATTTCAGAAATACATTTACAAATGTTGCAGTGATAGCATTTGAACGTACTCCTATTTTCTTACACTTTTTAATGGCCAAAATTTGTTGCATGTGTTCATGTTTTATAGAGTTTTTGAACTGGAATAAGAAAAAAAGCAACTTTTGTGTGGTGAAACCTCCCAAAGATTGTCATCACTTAGTAAAATTTTTTACTTTTTCAACACAATATCAGCAAACGTAGGTGAAAGTGGAGGCTGTACTTCAAGGTAAAATAATGTCCACCACTTTCAGCCAGGTTGTTATTGGACATTTCATTAACATAAGACTTGCCTGTCATAATCGCTATCTAAAACAGTAGTTGTGACATGCCTTGCCGTTAAAATGCCTGTACAGAAAAGCTCTCTTTAAATGGAGAGCGTGCTGACATCTGCAGATTAAAAAATAAATATGTATTTGTAAAGGTATTGATTGTTTGATAGTTATTTTTGTTTGTTTGTTTCCCTTCAGTTTCATTCTTTCTGTCTATGTCAGTGTCTCCATTCATCAACAGGTCTACCAGCCTGTCCTACTGCTCCCAAAATGTTTGTGTTCTAAGGCCAAGGCCATAAAGGCATTCTGGGGGGCGGATTTTTTCATTTACGCTTTTATGACCTACCCCTTGGTATCCCGTCTCGCCTGCATTCATCTGTTACATTCCATGACTTTTCCTTCTGTAGACCATGCCACCCTGCAGAGAATGATGAACATTCTCCTCCCTCCCTGCCAACACCTCAGGCATCCAAATTGCTAATAAAACCCATGTCGCTTAGGTCATAGTTAGGGTTTTATCCCACTATGCTATTTTATACATGTGTGTTGACCAACAACTGGCTTCATCTGGACATCCAGAAAAACAGTGGTTTCTATATGAACCAGAGAGGTAAATGAATAACAATTGATCAAAAAACAATTTAAATCATTTAGCCCATCCCTGCAAATGAAAATCAGATCATCAATGTATGTGTCATAAGAAATAAAAGAATTATTAAAGTATTTTGCTAAGTAAATGTAAAACATTTTAAAGTAAGCTAAACTTGTACAACATACTATTCAATTTCTAGCATGAAATTGTCCTGATTGTAGGGGGCTAAATATGTATAGTTTTGTAATCTGTGCATTTGGTGCAATTTCAAAGTTAGTGTTTGTTTCTTTCTTGCAGCACATTTTTTATTTGTGCATTTCATTTACAGAGTGATACACTTTCATTGGTGGCTTTTATTTATATTGTGCAAAGCATTGTGTTTCTGAAAATGTAATATTTGATTTATGTATCCTGGTTTCAGTTAGCTGCCTGTACCCAACAGCAAGATGGAAGTTATGCAAAACCTAAATGAACACAATGGTTTTGGCCAGAGAGCGTCATTGAACAGAATAAGCCTTTTAGGGATTTGCACAGACCCTTTACTTTAGATACACAAACTTTTTAATGAACTATTAGGATTTCACATGGCAACTGACAAGTCAGTAAGCCTATGACTGCTACTGAATGTGACAGAAAAATAGGAACATTTTTCCACTGGGAAGGTAGGCCACATTTATACACATAGATTGCTTGTTTATTTTTCAGTAAATGAGTGATAACCTATTTTAAACAGGATTATATGATCATGTAATTATGTACATCTTTTACATTTACAGTATTGTAAATGTAAAAATTCAAGCAGAAATTAATTTGGGAGATTTATAGGTTCGTGGGTGTGTACTAGGCTAATGACCCTGGAGCCTTTACAAACCTAGCCCATAGGATTACCCTGACATTGTGCCATCCAACCTTAGTTCCCAGTGCCTCAGTCGAGTGGAGCCACTGGAGTGATCCCCGGGGTGAATTTTCTATTTCCCATCCACTCATCAAGGTTTCTCTTGAAGAGGGCCAGTGAGGTGCTCTCTTTGACATGTTTGGGAAGTCTATTCCATAGCAAGGGCAGTCTCTGGGTTATGAACCTGTCCCTCCAGCACATTCTGCTGATTGTGGTAATAAGGTTGAGGTCACTGGAGCGTGTGGTGCTGAGGGATTGGGATTTCTTTAGATGTAGCATTTCTAACAGAGCTGGGTCAGACCTGGCTTTGTATGTCAAGCAAGATCGCCTCTAAGTAGGTGATATGAGTAAGAGAATAGTAGGAATTTTTTGAGTCTGTCCATATAGGACAAGTATTTAAGGCCTAGGATCCTCTTTGTGAGGTACTTTTGTGGCCTCTCCAGTTGTTATAGGTGTCTAGTGAGGTACATGCCAAATGGGGCATTGTACTCGATGATTGGACTAATGAGGGAAGAGTAGAGGGAGACAATGACATCTTTCTTCCTGGATGCAAAACCTTTAGTAATGAGTTGTGCCACATAGAAGGACTTACTGACCACAGTGGCAATGTGGTGGTCAAAAAAGAGGCTGCTGTCAACCTGTGTTCCCAGATCTCTTATAACACCTTCTGTGTTCAGTGGACTACCATCAATGTGGTAATTCATGGGAAAGTACAGTTTTGTACCTACCATAAATGTAGATGTTCGAGGATCTCCATTGCTGCAGTCCTGACAAATGGGTACTCCGCTGCCCACCATCGGCCCGAATACCAAAGGGCTAGATCCGGCGTCGGTCACGGGCGCCTGAGACTGATGTAAGTACTTGTCAGTACAAATGCGCATGACCGACGCCATAACCTCAGTCTTTCTTGCCTCAGACGTCAGAATGCAAAAAAGAAAACACCACCCAAAAAACCCCAATCTAAAAAGAAAAAGGGGGAAGGAGGGAGGGAAAATAGGACTGCAGCAATGGAGATCCTCGAACATCTACATTTATGGTAGGTACAAAACTGTACTATGTTCGTCGTCTCCCATTGCTGCAGTCCTGACAAATGGGTAGAATCCCAGAGCAATGGAAAAAGGGGGGCTGGCCAACTAAATAGCAGGAGGAGCTGCAGACATGCCCTGTAAGACTGCAGTGGCAAACCCAGCCCTAGACCTAGAATAAAGAGGCAAATGATAATGCTTCGTAAAGGTATGTACAGAACTCCAAGTAGCTGCCTCTAGAATGTCTTTAGTAGCTACCCCTCTCAAAAAAGCAGTAGAGGTGGCCGTAGCCCTAGTAGAATGAGGCCTGATCCCAACTGGAACCTCCTTACCATGATGAGAGTAACAAAAAGCAATACAATGGCCAATCCACTTGGAAATAGTTTGTTTCGAGACAGCTTTCCCACTTGAAGCCACAGCAAACGAAACAAATAACTGTTGAGATCTCCGGAACTCATTGGTTCTGAACAAATAATACCGTAACTGCCTATGCACATCCAAAGAATGCAAAACTCTTTCCCCTTCATTTTGGGGGTTAGCATAAAAAGTAGGCAAATGTATAGATTGGTTCAAAGCCACATTAGAAACAACCTTAGGCAGAAAAGTAGGATTAGTGCAAGGAAACTCTGTCCTGGTGAAAAATCAGAAAAGGTTCCACTGCCATGAGAGCCTGTAATTCAGATACCCTTCTAGCAGAAGTAACAGCCAATAAAAAAGCAGTCTTCCAGGACAACAACTTCAATTCAGCCGTAGCTGCAGGTTCAAAAGGAGGCAGAGTCAGCTTTTCCAAAACAAAAGTAAGATCCCAGGCAGGAGTAGGAGCCCTTCGTGGGGTCTTATATTCTTTGCCCTCTAAGAAACTGTTTAAGCAAAGGATGTGAAAATAAAGGAGGATCACCATCATAGTGAGCAGAAATAGCTGCAGCATGCACTTTTATAGAAGAGAAGGACAAACCCTTGTCCAGTAACATAGTCAAATATTGCAAAGTACAACTCAAATTAGGCAACGTGACATCAAGGCCTTTAGCTGAACTCCAAAGAAAAAATCTCTTCCATTTATCAGCATAAACTTTTCGAGTACTAGGACGCCTGGCCTCCAAAAGGACATCCAAAACTTGTTGAGGGAGCTGAAGGCCCTCATCCTCTAAAACTGAATGCGCCAGGCTGTCAGGTGTAGGGATTGCACCCTGACATTGAGAAAATGATTGTTTTCTTGAGACAATAAGTGAGGAATCCGTGGTAATGGCCAAGGTGTCCCGTGAATTAGGCTCCTCAGCAGAGGGTACCAATGTTGACGAGGCCAATCCGGCTATAAGGATCATGCAAGGTTTGTCCCTCCTGACTTTCAACAGGACCTTTGGAAGAAGAGGCAGAGGACGAAAGGCATACACGTGAAGGTTGCTCCAACTGAAGGATAGTGCATCTATTTTCCAGGCTTTCGGATGAAACAGCCTTGTGCAAAACAGAGGTAGTTGGGAATTCAGAGGAGAAGCGAACAGATCTATGTCTGGAGTTCCCCAAGCCATGGTCAACTGACGAAATACCTGAGGGTCCAACTTCCATTCGTGAGGATCCACCATCTGTCTGCTCAGAACATCTGCTAACGGATTTTGTGCTCCTGGCAGAAACTGTGCTCAAAGAGTGATGTGCAGATCCAAAGCAGTTTCCCATAACAGCATTGCTTGTCTGCAAAGAGGGTAAGAATGAGTTCCCCCCTGCTTGTTGATGTACCACATGACAGTTGTGTTGTCTGTTCGAATCAACACCAGTCCCGGTCGAAGTAGATCCTTGAATGCTTTCAATGCAAATTGAACTGCCAGCATCTCCTTCATGTTGATATGCAAGTGAAGCAGCTCCGGGGGCCAAAGGTCTTGAATCCATTTTCCTTTGAAATGAGCACCCCAGGCTGACTCCGAGGCGTCTGTCGTTAATATCTGACTTGCCTCGGTTGGGTCACAGAGAGTCCCTTGTTTAGGTGACATTCCTGAGCCCACCACACAAATTCTTTCTGAATGCAAGGTAGAATCCGAATGACAGTATCCAAATCGTGGCTGTGTTGAGTCCAAACGCTTTTGAGATACCACTGTAGCTTCCTCATATGCAGTTTGGCATTGGGAAGCACTAGAATGCAAGATGCCATGAACCCCAAGGCTTGAAGGACTGTCCTTGCAGTCAGCCTGGACATTACGGATAGCTGTTGGGAGTATAGGTGAAGATTTCTTTGTTTGTCCGGGGTAAGAGATGCCATCTGAGTAGCTGTATTCAGTCTCACACCCAGAAAACACATCTCCTGTGAGGGTACTAGACTGGACTTTATTTCGTTCACAGAATACCCTAGGCATCTGAAAACTGTCATCACATACTCCAGATGTCGAAGAAGTTCGTGCTTGCCCTGAGCCAGTATCAAACAATCGTCCAGATAAGGATAAATTTGAATTCCCCTGAGCCGGAGAAAAGCTATTACTGGAGCCAGGACTTTTGTGAATACCCTGGGCGCAGTAGATAAGCCAAAGGGCAATGCAGAGAACTGATAATGCAAATTCCCAGTCCGAAACCTCAGGAATTTCCTGCAACTGGGCCTGATAGGAATGTGAAGATAGGCCTCCTTGAGATCCAAAGTCACCATCCAGTGATCTCTGCCTAGCATAGGCAACAGCTGCTGCAGTGTCAACATCTTGAATTTCGAATTTCCAGAAAGGTGTTTAGAATGGATAAATCCAGAATGGGCCTCCAAGTATTTCCCTTCTTTGGCACTAAGAAAAGACGGAATAAAACCCGTGCCCTGTCCACGGAAGGAACTGCCTGTATTGCTCCCAACCGGAGCAGAGAAAAAAGCTGTGCCTGCGCTTCCAGTCTTTGCTGATGAGGCACATCCGGCATACCTTTGAAAGGAGGGAATGTGTGAAAATAAAACTTGTAGCCTCGAGTTATAATGTCCAATACCCATTTGTCCTGGGTAACCAAATGCCAATTCCCTTTGAAAAGTCCCAGTTTTCCTCCTAGAGGAGCTGCCAGCAAAGCAGAGTCCGGCAGCTGAAGACACAGGTCATTGGGACTGCTATGAAAGGACTGACCCCTGCCCACCCCAGCAGAAGGGGTAAAAGAATTCAAAGGCCTAGAAGTAACAGGGCCCTGAGAGGAAGCCCTACCTCTACCACGCCTCGACCTGCCCCTAGAATGAAAATCCGAAGAGGGAAAAGACCATCCCCTAGCAGGCCAATTCCTACTGAACTTAGGGGGCTGAACCTGTAAGAAGTCCTTTACCGTCTGCATAGACTTAGCTTTTTCCTCCATTTTTTTCAAAACTGATTCCACTGGAGGGCCAAAAAGAACATCAGATTGCAAAGGGGCATCCATAATGCGAGCCTTAACATGCTCTGACAAGGACTGATCTCTAAGCCAGGCATGTCTGCGAACAACAGAACTAGTAGCAGCCACCCTGGAAGAAGCTTGTAAAGCATCAAAACCACACTGCAAAGAATGCTTACCAACCTGGTCTGAAGCATGCACTAAATCCTGAAGCTCCTTACAGTCAACACCTTCAGACAAAGCATCCACTTTACATTTCAATTGACTTAGCAAATAATTCTGATACCTGAGCATATGAAATTGACAATTTAAAGCTCTCATAGCCAAAGTAGAAGAGGTATACAGTTTTTACCCCACCTATCCAGGGCCCTAGCATCCTTGTCCAGAGGAACCGGATTCTTAACCACAGAAGCCTTAACACCTTTGGGGCCTTGAGAAATAGTTTCTGGATCAGCCCTAGGACTCTTATACAAGTACTTGTGCGCTTCCGGAACCCTGTAGTATCTATCCGGTTTAACTGGGGCAGGGGCAGAGAATCTGGGTTAAGGGCAGCCTCAGAAAATACATCCTGAACAACATCCAGTACAGGGGGAATAGCCAAAGGCCTGTGCTGAGGTAAAAACAAGAATTCTCTCAGCCTTTACGAGATCAGAATAATCCTGGCCATCCCACTGGAAATGTTCCCTCATGGAATGCAAAGTTTCAGAGAAAGAAAAATCTTCTGGAGGGGACGCAGAGGGAGTAGCGTCCTCAGCCTCCGAATCAGAATAGGGAGAGAAATCCTGAAGCTCTTCCACAGAGGAATCTGACTCATTGGAAGACTGAACCAGACCCTCCAACTCTGTGTCTATCCTGGGCCTCTTCACAGGGGGGGGCATGGAACCCCTAATTAAAGTAATCAAATCTTCAGCCATCTTTAACATGTGCTTCCTAGGAGCTGGACCCTAGGGATTAGCACCAGCAGGGATAGACTTAGATTTAGAATGGCCTTTGCCTTGAGAAGGAGGAGGTCTAACTACCCTATGAGGGGAGGAAGCCACTGGCAACAAAGAAGCACCCTCAGCCTGGCCTAACACAGGAGAAGCCACTTCCTGCAGTAACAAAGGCTCCCCTAGACACACTGGTAAACTGTCAGAAGGAGCCACTGAAGCAGTCAGTGGTTCCATAGAACCGACGTCCGGAGTGGACGCCTCATCCTGTTTGGACCGCAAAGACTTATCTTTGCGCTTCTTAGAAGAACCAGTCGTCGGAGAATCCGACGGCATGTTATAATTACAACGTTTACCAAACACCAGCCTAGCACAGTCCAACCGACGTTTAATAGTACGCTTGTTAAAAGTAGCACAAAAGCGACACCCAACAACGCCGTGCTCAGGCCCTAAACAAGGAATGCAGAGTGAATGGTAATCCCTATGAGGAATCTGTTTCCCACAAGAAATACAGTTATTAACTTTTTCTGACATCCGGCAATACTGAGGCAAGAAAAAGACAAAAAAAGTTCCCAACAGGGTACTTTGCCAACTTGGTATCCGGTCTGACACTCGAAAACTGACAGTTCCAGAACGCCGAACGGCACTTGCAAAAACTGCTTCTGCTGAGGACCATGCGGCAAGAAAGACTGAGGTTATGGCGTCGGTCATGCGCATTTGTACTGACAAGTACTTACGTCAGTCTCAGGTGCCCGTGACCGACGCCGGATCTAGCCCTTTGGTATTCGGGCCGATGGTGGGCAGCGGAGTACCCATTTGTCAGGACTGCAGCAATGGGAGACGACGAACATCCGGGTTTTTCCCAAATGAGATGACGACACATTTTTTGGCATTGAGCTTAAGGCCATGGTTTTGACATCAGTCGTTGGTCTCAGTGAGGCCTTTCTGTTGAATGTTAACATCACTTGGGGAGTTAGTAATAGCTCCCAACTTGCAGTCGCCTACGAACTTTGTCAGCCAGACACGCTTTTGTTGGCCTGGACTTCAAAGTAGATACCAAACAGGAGAGAACCTAGACCCGAACCCTATGGGACTCCACTCGTGACTGGTTGGCAGTCTGACTTGGAGTCCACTACTTTCACACTGTGGGTTCCATCTTGTGAGCCAGTTTGCAACCCACCTAGTGATATAAGGGTTGATGCCTAGCTTAGTGAGTTTTTCTATGATTCCTGAATGGGGAATGGTATCAAAGGTCTTGGCCAGATCAAGGTAGGCTGTATGAACCACCTTGCCTTCATCCACAGCTCTGGTGACTGACTCAAAGAAGTCGACCAAGTTGAGCAGGCATTATCTACCCTTCACAAAACCAAACTGTGTGGGATCCAGAGTTTGAAGATTCCCTATATCCTTGTTTATTAGGTCCATGATGATGTGTTCCATAGCTTTGCATATTAGACTCATCAGCCTAATGGGGCGATAGTTCCCAGGGTCTGTAGTCGCTTCTCCTTTGTGGAGAGGGAAGACTGTAGCAGTGCGCCATTCGGTGGGGACAAAGCCTGAGGTGAGGCTGTGATTGGACAGGGCACACAGGTGAGGTGCCAGTTCACTCTGTAGTTCATGTAGAACACAGCCAGGGATATTGTCAGGTCCCATGGAAGCTGTATTTTTGGCCTTGGCAATCTACTGGTATTGTGATTGGTCTTTTGAGGGGGGAGAGAGGGGTAAAGTTGGTACTGAATCTGTTGGCCAGTATATTGGCGATATCTGTTGGCTCGGTATAGGAGGTGCCATTGTGCAGTAGCTCAGAGCAAATCTGGGTATTGCCATGGAGATTCTTTACATAACTATAAAAGGCCTTGTGGTTGTTTTTACTATCTGCTGCAATTCTGTTTTCATAGCTAGCTTTAGAGGATTTGATAAGGGATCTCAACTTTTTGTTGAGGCTGATAAGGGAGTTTTTCCAGTCTTGGGACTTCACCTTATTCCGCATCAGTTTCCTCCTTCTGTTGTAGAGCTTTTTATGTCAGGGGACCACCAGATTAGCTTTCTTTTTTTGGAGGAGAGCTTCTTGGTTTTATTGCGTATGGTGAGATCCATGCATTTGTGTACTTGTTTGTACAGTGCATTGGTGTATGATTTATTGGACGACGCAGTGGTGCAGCGGTAGTGTTGTCACCTCACAGCAAGAGGTTCTCCGGTTCAATTCTCGGCTGGGGTACCTTCTGTGCAGAGTCTTCATGTCCTTCTCCGGGTTTTCTCCCACGTTAGAAAAACATACATCTGGAGCCTTTCTCCCCAGGCCTCCGCTGTAAATTGGCTTGATTCCAAGTCTGACTTTCCTGGTTAACAAATGTAAAATAAATTAAAAAAATGAATGATTCAGCGGTCATGCAACTATTCTCCATTTTCATGGGTGCTGTGAAGTTAGCCACCTCTGTTTTTAGGAGCCCAAAGTTAGCTTTGGAGAAGTTTTTTGTGGTGGTTACCTTTGCGGGGTGGGGGGGTGGGGATGTGAATTTCCAAGGTGATTAGGTTGTGGTTGGATCTAACCAGGGAAGAGTTAACTATTGGTGTAGAGCAACTGTCTCCCATGTTAGCAATAACTAGATCAAGGATGTTGCTACCTCTAGTGGGGGTAAGAACGAGCTGGTCCAGGGCATTTGAATTAATGAATTCCAGGAAACGTTGGGCAAGTGTATTGGTACATGAGTAGTTTTCCCAGTTAATGGAGGGGTAGAAGTCTCCCAGTATGAGTGTTAGGTTGGACGATAGTATTCTCTAATGTGCTTAGAGTGGTGTGTGAGTCTTGGGACATTGTTGGGGACCTATAGCAGGCTACGACATGAATCACTGTCTTACCCAGTGTTAGCTGCACCTGAAGTATCTTTGATGTGTTATGTTGGGCTACCAGTCTGGAGGTGTGTGCATCCTTTATGAATATGGAAACCCCACCGCCTTTGAAGCTTCGGTCCAAGTTCTGGGGCCGAAAGTTGTGGAATGAGTTATAGCCTGGTAGTGCAGGGGTGCTTTTTGCTGCCTTGAACCAGGTCTCTGTTACAGCACAAATGTCAAATGTTCTCCATTTTAAGGAGTGCTTCGACCGAAAATTATATTTTTATTGCATAACCACATACAGCTTGAAATCTTTAGCAGGAATTGCACAGTCTATATTTACCTACAGCAAGAGTTACAGAACAGCAAGACACAGATGGTAACAAAAAAAGAATTGACTCATTGTGGGATTTCGACTAACTATTGCATCTTCAAAAATAATAATTAAAAGCTTATCAGATATTTTCCCAGACTGCCATCTAATAAACACTGAGTAGTTGTGTGGTTTCATTTTACTTATGTTAGAGAAGAAAGAAAGGAAGCATTGTTACTGTACATTACACAGATGTATGTGCAGTCAATTATAAGGTGAAATGCATGAAAAAAAAGGGCTGTTAGTCACTTATGAGTCTTAAGCAAATGTGAAAAATAGTAAAGCTTATTTCTCTTAAACAAGAATGGAGGAAAAACAGCTGTTCACCAAGTGTGGTTTTCCATTGTATATAGAAGGCATGAGCTTACTTACTATGCAGACTTTTTAAGTTAATAGGTGAATACTAGGCAAACTGCCCTGAAAGGCCGTTTTAAGTATAGCCAGTAACCTGATGTTGGGATCAAACCCAGCATCTTGTGTTTATGAGGTGATAGCCTAAACCGTTATGCCAAACTTACCCCTAGAATGTTATGACTGTAACCTGAAATAACCTGAAATCCCACAAGCTCATACAGCTGTTGTTGGTCCAAACCCTTTAATGATGAATTCCATGCATAGATATCGTATTAGTTCAGAATAAAAATTCACATCTTCTGAAATTAGTGTCATAGATTTTTTCCATAATTTGCTAACCTGGTAAAGGTAATTATTTGCAACTGTCTTTTTTTAAGTGCTTTTTTTATGCACGTACCTTGGAAGTTATGAGAATAATAAACTAACGTTCTCAGTATCACACAGTATGAGATTAAGAGATTGCCTGAACTAAATTGTAAGGGGAATTTATAGAGGTTAAAGGTAATCCCTTACTATAACCTTTAGACTGTATCACTATAGTTCTGCAGATTAAAGTTGTTGTAATATACAACGTGAAGTTGTTCAGTCTCGGACGTTCATTCTTGACTGATGGGATCAGCTCCGGTACGGCCATATGCAAAGCTCGAGGTCTTCCAGTAGCTCGAGGCCAAGCCTCTATCCCATGAAGCACTGTGAATTACCTCAGATCTAGTTTGCCGCAGCATCTGATCGGAGGTTCCAGTGCAAGCTCGGGCCAGTACTATTTAAAAACTTTTATATTTAGCAGTTGCTTAAATAATTTTTTGCTAAACCTTTCTTAGATAAGTTAGATAGGTAGTTAGCTTTTATAGCTTCCTTAAAGCTTCCCTTCCCGTGTGTAGTTATTAATCTTTAAATATCGGCCTCGTGTTTTTTGGCCTAGTTTTCTCTCTTACTGTGTTTAAGTAGTTTCTAGTGGCTATATATAGCCTTTTTCTATTGTTGGCCCCATGTATTTTGGTCTTAGTTTAGTAGAGAGTGTGTTTGAGTATTCTAGTTATTTAAATTCTTTACCAGGCTCGTTTCTGTGTGTGTGCATGAGTTTAGAGCCTAGTAGCTTTATTAATATTTTGAGATACCTTTTCTTAGGCTCGTTTGTGTATGTGTGTTGTTAGAGCCTAGTAACTTGCTTATTATTTGCTCTGCATATTTTATAGCAGTATTATGGTGGATGTTAAAGACAAGCACCCAAAGTTTGGCTTTAAAAAGTGTCCAGACTGCAACCAAAAAATGTCTGTAACGGATGGACATGTAACGTGTTTATTGATTAGGAGCTGTCCACTTACAGGAGTCTTGTGCCATATGTCATTCTTTTTCTTCGAGAGTGTTGTTAGAGAGGAAAAGGAAGTTAATGGACAGGGGCTTGTTAAAGCATCCTTTTCAAGAGGCGTTGAGTGACCAGGATGTGGCCAGCAAGTCTTCCAAGTCCTCTAAATCTTCTGTGGAATCTAAGGACTCTAAGCAGTCCAAGAAATCAAAAAAATTGGAGGATTCTACAACATCGGCTCCACAGACCTCGGAGCCGACTGCCTTTTCTTTTCAGAGCCGGCCCACAGCTGTGGAGCCGGTATCTAGAGTGCCTCAGTTACCATTGCTTCAGTCGGCACCAGGCATCAACTGATTCAGGCAAGGGAGTACACTCTGTCACTCTACAGTCATTTAAGTATTACAGTCAACTCAGAAAAGTCTGCCTTGTTGCCATCGCAGCATATCATTTTTATCGGGGCAGAGCTAGACACCTCAACCACCACTCTAAGGCTACCATTCAAAAGAGTCTTCCTTCTTTGTCAGCATGTCAGCATATATGTATCGAAAGACAGAGCACCAGTTTCAGAAGTTCTGAAAGTATTGGGTTTGATGGCTGCAGCAATCCTAGCCATACCATTAGCAAGACTGCATATGCGGATTCTTCAATGGCTTTTGGTCACTCAATGGTCTTACCAGGAACTTCCCATGGACCACATGATATTGATTACAAGCTCTTGCAAGAAAGATCTCCAGTGGTGGTTGACGTTTCTTCATGTCACCATAGGATGTCCCTTTGTTCTACCCTGTCCAGTAGCCACTGTGACCATGGACGCTTCCCTAATGGGGTGGGGGGGGCATTTTAAGGGAAAGACTGCCCAAGGCAAATGGACAGATCAAGAGTCACACTTGCATATCAATGTTCCGGAGATGAGAGCAGTACTTTTGGTAATGCAGTACTTCCAGGACTCTCTTCCCCAAGGAGCTATTGCAATTCAGACAGACAATATGTCAGTAGTCTGGCACTTGAACAAGCAGGGGGGAACCAGATCTTACCCCCTTTGCCAACAAGCCCTCAGAGTTTGGCAGTGGGCTGTTTTCTCCCAACGCTTTCAGTTGGCAACGCATATCCCAGGGAGATCGAACGTGATAGCAGACAAACTGAGCAGGGCAATCTTGTTGTCGCACAAGTGGTCCCTCAAGAAAGAAATTGCAGACAGGATTTTCCGCAAATGGGGCCAGCCTTGCTGCAACCTTTTTGCCAGCCACATCAACACAAAATGCAGAAGCTACTTTGCCCTGATTGCCGCTCCGGGAGAAGCCCCAAGGGACGCACTCGTACACGATTGGCCTCTGGGTCTCCTCTATGCATTTCCACCCATCCCGTTGATACCCAAGGTTCTACAGAAAGCAAAATCCCTGGGAAGGACTATCATTCTTATAGCCCCTCATTGGCCTCGGCAGATTTGGTTCCCTTTCGTTCAACATCATCTCTTGGAGGATCCCTGGATTCTGGACCCAGTTCCAGACCTTCTGACACATCCGTCGGGTGACCTTCATCCTTCTCTGCAGTCACTGAAGCTGACAGCTTGGCTGCTCCAGTTCACCTCATAGCCAGGTTTCATAACTTCTCCAGTGAGACAAAACAGATCCATTTGTCTTCTCATAAGCCGTCCACTAGAAGATTATAACTTAGTAACTGGAAGAGATTTTCCATATGGGCCTCTAAGCAGAACATTGATCCTTACCAAGCCCCCTTGACATCCATACTAGAATTCTTGACTACGATTTTTAACAAAGGAGTGGCAGCCGCAACAGTTCAAGTCCACTTGGCTGCTATATCTAACTTTCATCTTGGGATTGACGGGTTAAATATCATGTTCCACAAGTTATCCAAGGCTTTTCTCAAGGGGACATTTCATATGAGACCACCTGTGAAAACTCCCTATTCTCCATGGAATCTAAATTTTATGCTGTCATGTATAATCCTTCTCCTATTTGAACCAGCATCATCTTGTGACCTCAAATATTTGTCGTGGAAAACCATTTTTCTGGTAGCTATTACTTCTGTCTGCAGAGTGTCAGAACTTCAGGCTTTATCTATTAGTCCTCCTTATTTGATTTTCCATGCTGATAGAGTATCTCTTAGGACAAATCCCTCTTTTTTGCCCAAAGTTTGTTCAGAAACTAATATCAACCAAGTCATTGAGTTACCAGTTTTCTTCCCTAATCATTCCAACAAGTTGGAGTATATGCTGCACAAACTTGATGTTCACAGACAGCTTGGATTTTATTTGGGTAGAACAAAAGGTATCAGGCAGTCAGACCAGCTCTTTGTTTCATTCTCTGAATCCAGAAAAGGTAGACCAGTGACTAAAACAACTCTGTCTAAATGGTTATCTGATTGTATCACCTTATCTACTCAGCTGCTAATATGCCTTTGCAACACAAGATTAAAGCTCACTCAACCAGAGCAGTTTCTATATCCTCTGCGTTCCAAGCCAAATTGCCCCTTGATAACATTTGTGCAGCAGCCACTTGGTCTAAACCTCATACCTTTATCACGCATTACAAAGTTGATAAGGCCTCCAGGAACAGGGCTTCCTTTGGGTCTATGGTCCTGAAGAATGTACTCCCATGAGCCACCCGAGACTAATGGTGCTAGGGATGCTACCCATCAATCAGGAATGAACGGCGAGATTGAACAACTTCACATTAAGAAGTTATGTACTCACCATGAAGTTTCATGTGAGTTGTTCATCTCACCTTCATTCTTGAGTCCCTCCCTCCTTCCCCCTCCTGGCTGATAGTTGACCTAGATGTTGGTCTCGTCCTGTTTGCTCAATTCTTCTTCCTCTCCATAGGAGGATAGCTCATTTATATGGTTATAGTACGCGCAGCAAACAAGATCTGAGGTAATTCACAGTGCATCATGGGATAGGGGCTTGGCCTCGAGCTACTGGAAGACCTTGAGCTTTGCATACGGCCGTACTGGAGCCGGTGGATCACTCCGAACCCATCAGTCAAGAATGAAGGCGAGATGAACAACTCATGTGGAACGTTATGGTGAGTACATAACTTCTTATTATGGTTGATTAAAGAAGTAAAACTTGTTTTATTTTTTATAATAAAAAGCACCTTAGCCTCTTGATCTCTTAGGTTAAAAGTCAAGGGCTGAAATCCAGAAGTTTGGGGGTCAGTGTAGCTGAGATTGTGCATCAAGAGGTTCTGAATGCCATAACCCCACATTTTCAGGTGTCATTCTCCTTTCTATGTAATATCTTTGGAAGGGAGAGGAAGTACCAGAATGCATTGTTGCCCTGTTATTTTTCCACTGTGTCAAGAGGATGTAATGCAGTTCCGGGAAATTCTGTACTGAGAAATCACATTACATGTTCATGACAGAGTCCAACACATACTGAAGTTTTAACTCTGGCCAAGGAGCAAACGCCAGATACCAATGACTAAGTGTCACAGTGTGCACTGTCATGAAAGAGGATATGAAATTGCCAAGTCTCACATTTGGAGACTGCACTGCATAAAGCTTCTATGGCCTTTCAGCCCTATGATATGTTTATGTAATATGAATGGAAAGTGTACTGTTGAAATTAGGTGTAGCTCTGGCAGAGAGGCCATAACTCAAGATTTTTCACTGGTATGCTTATTTAATTTGATTCTGAGAGGAGAGGGAAAGTTTGATTTCTAAGAAGAAAAAATGGGCATTTGATTCAACCTGTAGCTGGACTATTACCTGATTCAGACCTGCTCTATGGTGCTGCTGTGTAAAATCTCCACTGTACTTTCCACTATCTTCAAAGTCTGGCCATTTTCCTGAGTCTTCAGAAACTGAGCCTGCCTCTGTCAATTGTTTGTTTATACATTTTGTACTAAAAAAATGAAACACTCAGAAAAGCAATGCTCGATAACCAGTGTCAACTTTTTCATTGGTTTCATCTCTTTCATTCTTATTTAGACTTAATTTAATCAGAAAACTTGAAACCAAGTATCATCATTTTAATGCATTGCCATAAAATGGGGCATGATTCACTTAACTAATAAATATAATCATACACATTAAAAAAGCCAGTCTTACATCAACACAGAATTTTTAATTTTCTGAAGGATGTAATAAAAGTGCATAAGGCTCTGTAGCTTGTGTTTATTTGTCCAGTTTATTCTTCCTTGGATAGTGTAATCTTTGCTGATATGTGCACAAGTGTCACATATTTTAATTAGGATCACAGCATCAGTTGAATATTCGGAATGCCTGTGCATTTTTTTTAATTTATTTACTTGGTTAGTAAACTAGTCCTTCTTGGATCCTCAGACCAGGGTAAGTGCAACATATATATCTATATCTATATGTATATATAAATATACACACACACACACACATATATATATATATATATATATATATATATATATATATATATATATATATAATTGTGCATGTTTTTGGAAGGTATTAGGAAGAAACTGGAACACCAAGAGAAAATCAAAAGAATGGTAGAACATGCAAATCTCTGCACAAACAGTGAGTGGAGGTGAGGATTGAACCTAGACTCCAGAGAAGTGAAACAGATATATTATCTTTGCAGTGATATCCATTAATATTTGTTCAGCATTTTATACTGCCTTTGCACTCCATAGTGAAAGACTCAACTATATTTTTGTTAATCAAAGGCTGTTCAAAGATGCAGTAGATATGCATGGTCTCTCCTCTCACATTTGAGTCCTGCAAACTTCCAAATCACCTGCTATACTGAAGTCACACTTAGAAAGGGATGTAGACTTAACAGTTCCACTGAGTGCATATTCCACTGCTAGGATAGAGCCTTCTCTTGTACTATTACCTCTCCTTTCTCTCATTGTATTCTGGACTTTCTGTTTGATTTTGATGGATAACCTGGTTATAGGAACAAAAAGAGGCAGATTAGTTCCTAACAATAAAACTTGAACAAATAACAAGTGATCCCTCGCTGGCAACATGCACTACATGAAAAAGTGCTAATTATAGATATACAGTTGCTTGTAAAATGTTTGAAATAGTCCTAGTTCATATTGCAGATGCTGCTAAAGAAGATGTTGGAGGTTGCGGCAGGTATGCTGTTTTTGAATTTTTAGAATATCAGCGGCAGGTTAATTGAATGCATGTGAGGCACATGTCTCAATGCTGCAGTTAATTTTAAAGTAATTTTAAACAAGAGGAGAAAGAAAAGATGGAAAATGTAGTCAATATAACGTGTTGCTGTGAATTTTTTTGAGCGACTGTGTATATAATTTCATGCTTTTTGTTATGGGTTTTATTAATATTTTTGGTCATGTGATCAATTATGCAGTGTATAAATAGCAAATATGTGGTAAAACTATTAAGTGTGATAAAGTTTTATATAGAGATGAATGTGCCAACTGATTTGTTGTTTCAATAAAAGTGTTTTGATAAAGTTTGGTAGTAGCCTATCTTTATTTATTTATCATTTGTTGACCGGGAAAGTCCGACTAGGACAAAGTCTATTATCAGCATGTTTTCCAGGTAGAAACGCTCCAGACGCATGTCTTTGGTATGTTGGAGGAAACGTACGTGAACACAGGGAGGATATGCAAACGTTGCACAGAAGGCACTTCAGCCAAGAATCAAACCAAGAACCTCTTGCTGTGAGGCAACAATGTTAACCGCGGCACGACTGCACTGCTCACTGTAGTAACAGTTGAATTTTTGGGGTTCTGAATTAGTTTTTCAAATAGTTTTGCAGGGGGGTTGATGTTTGCTATAGAACAATAATTCTCAGTACAGGATTGGGAGTATACTTTTAGTAGAAAAAAATAAATTGTGTATTTGAGCTTCAGAGGTCAAGGCAAGGTTGAAAATGAAAGTGAGTGGTTTGGCAATATGTGAGGATGCTGTCCTGAGAAAGGCTGGGAGCAAAAGGTTGAATTTTTCTCTCTACTTTTTGTTTACTTTTTTAGTATTTTTTTTTTCATGTTTGTAAGTAATTTGTTTAACATGTTAGATGATAGTACAGTATAGTGATTGTTATCAGGCCAGGGTGTATATGTATAGGTGGTTCCCCTTCACAACATCGAATTACTGAAGGCTCGAAACTCATAAGTTTCAGTAACTCGAAATTGTGAATGGGAAGTGTAAAAAATTAGATTAAGGGTTTTACTTACCTTTTTGTAGGGGGCTTGGTCCCCCTGCACTATTCCTTCCTTAATGTGCAGGTTTCATGACCGCACTTCAGCGGAGGAATGGAAAGTGTCCCGTTGTGCGTTTATGCATATATTACATAATGGTACATTTCCATCTCCTTTGCTGTAGTGCGATCTCGGAGTTGGTATATTTAAGTAGGGGGGTGTGGGGGTGCAGGGGTGCACAGCCCTCCTGCAAAAACTTTAGATAAGTTTTTTTTCTTTCCTTTTGTGCCCCTTCACAATTTTGAGTATATGAATACTCGAGATTTTGGGCTCGGGCTTATGCAGTTCGAGTATTCATATATTCGATCTTGTGAAGGGGAACCGTATAGGTATGTCAGTTTGATAATGATTTGTCTTATCATCTAAATATGTAAGCAAAGTATGTTGAAAATAGGATTTAATGTTGGAAGTGTTACAAGTGTGTACAGGTCCATAATGCTGTTGGTATGTGTTGACCCTCCAAACTGCTTTTGGGCTGCATGTTAGTGATTCCTTTTTATTTGTAAGAGATCTTGGTTTTGCTGCATTAGTTGCTGTTCCACAAGATTTTCTAAGCTGGAGATACAGTATGTTTTGTACAGCTGATCTTGGTGTTTCATTTTCTAGTTCTTTTGAGCACTGTCCTTTTACTTCATTAGGCTCAGAATTTCAGATATAAGCCAGGAGAATCTTTGTCTCCTAAGCCTCATAACTGTTGATTGGAAGATTAATTCTTGTACTCTTGCTAGCTAATTTGTGAAATACCTGAACCACAGTAATGTGTCTCGTTTGACTTTCTCTGCAAGTGGAGCCACTTTGGTTTACGTTCTGATGTCCACATTTGTCTGTCCCACAGTGTACATTCTACCATCCATCTTGGGCACTTCATCTCAATCACCTCTAGCTTCCTCAACTACTCCATCTTTACTGCCCAAATATCTGTACCATACAGTAGTACTGGTCATACCACTGTTTTGTACACTATACTTTTCAGCTTCTTTGGCATTCTTCTGTAATGCACTACACCCGACACTCTGTGCCAGTTGGCTGCAGCCCCTCTGATTCCAGCTTTGACCTTCTCATTCAGACTTCTCTTCTTCTCAGCTAACCCTCCCAGATATTTGCAGCTGTTAACCTGTTATGCTGTGTTCCCTTCTATCTCAGATCTCATCTTCTTCTGATTTCCCCAGTTTACTGCCATTAAAATTGTCTTATCTATATTCAGATGTTCATCGTGTTTCACTCTTGCAGTCATTACAATTGGGTTATCCTGCTGGCAGGCTACCCGCAGTCAGCCTGAATTCCAAAGTCTAGGTCTGGCGTCGGTTGCTGTTGCCTCCTCCCTAACGTCAGTGCGCCAGGGGTATAAAAGATGCAGCCGACGCCATTTTCTTCAGTCTTTCTTGCCGCGCGGTGCCCGAAGCAAAAGCAGTTCGCAAGTGCTGGTTGGCCGACTCCTGAGATTTTCAAGTTCGAATTTCAGATCCGAAGTCTTCATTAAAAGCTAAGTACCCTGTTGGGGAAACTTTTTTTTCTTGCTCCAGACCGATGTCAGAAAAAGTTAATAATTGTATTTCTTGTGGGAAGCAAATACCTCATAAGGATTTTCATTCTTACTGTATTCCTTGCCTAGGCCCTGACCACGACGTTGTTAGTTGCTGGTTTTGTGCTAGATTTAGCCAACGCACTATTAAGCGTCGGTTCTACTTTGCATTTCATTACTTTGGCAGACAATTCAATTATA
Organism: Protopterus annectens; assembly: GCF_019279795.1. Taxonomy (NCBI): domain Eukaryota; kingdom Metazoa; phylum Chordata; order Ceratodontiformes; family Protopteridae; genus Protopterus; species Protopterus annectens. The sequence goes on along the minus strand of NC_056727.1, from coordinate 366,983,556 downwards.
TTATGCCGTCAGAACAGCCGTCTACCGGAGTTTACAAAAAACGCAAGGAAAAGGACAAGCATCCGAAGTCCAAAACCGATGACGAGGCTTCTTCTAGGCCAGTCGCCGGTTCTCAGTGAGGCGCTTTCGCAGCCCCTGACGACCGCTACTTTAGAGCCACAGGCCGATGCCGATTCCCACGTGGAGTCAACCAGGCCTACAGAAACTCAAGGTATTGGACCTTCGGAAACCATTCCCTCAGATGGGTCCAGAGCCGCTGAGCAGGCATCGGCTTCTGAGGGCGTTTTCAGACCTACACAATTATATGTTAAAACGACTTCAGCTTCAAAGGCAAAGACTAAAGCAGCTTTAAAGACAAAGAAACAAGTACAATAGCCCCATGGACAGGCTTCCATGCCTAAAAAAACAGATGCTCAAAATGGCCGAAGACCTGATTACTTTGATCAGGGCTTCTCATCCCCCTCCTGACAAGAGGCCTAGGCAAGAGATAGAATATGAATCTTCAGATCAGGTTTCCATTTCATCTGATTCCTCTTCTGATTAGCAACACTCTCTTCCTCCATATGAGGATTCTTATGCTGAAGAATCTGTCCCCTCAGCTTCTCCACCTGTGGATTATTCTTTTGGGGAAACACTGCATACCATGAGGGAGCATTTCCACTGGGAGACCGAAGATTATTCAGAATCTTAAGAAAAGGCTCAGACTTTTTTTTACTGCCTCAGCACAGGCCCCTTGCTATCCCACCTGTGCTAGACATTGTAGATGATGTATTTTCGGAGTCCAGTCTGACTCCAGACTCCTTACCTCCAGCTCCTGTTAAGCCAGACAGATACTACAGGGTTCCAGACTCCCACAAATTTCTTTTTAGAAATCCTGCTGCTGACCCAGAAACTATCTGTCAGGGTCCCAAGGGGGTCAAGGCTTCCACTGCAAAAAACCCTACCCCCTCTGACAGAGATTCCAGGGCACTGGACAGATGGGGTAAAAAGATTTATTCTTCTGCTACCTTGGCTATAAGGGCTTTAAATTGTCAGTTTCATATGCTTAAATATCAGCAATACATAATGTCACAGCTTAAACAGAAAATGTCGACAAATTCTGAATGTGCAGAAAATAAAGAAATGCAGGATTTATTGCATGCAGCTGAACAAGTTGGAAAGCATACCTTCCAATGTGGTTTTGATTCTTTGGATGCCTCCTGCAGAGCCGCTCTTACGGATTCTGTCATTAGGAGGCATGCTTGGTTAAAGGAACAGAATCTGCCTGATCATGTTAAAGCAAAATTACTAGATGCTCCATTACAGCATGATACCTTGTTTGGTGTTAAAGCAGAAGAAGTGTTGAAGAAAATGGAGGACAAAGCCAAATCTATGCAGACAGTTAAGGATTTCTTACAGGTACAGCCTCCAAGATTTAGCAGACACTGGCCTACAAAAACTGGTCCTTTCCAGTATCAGACAGGCCAAAAAGAGGCAGATACAGATGCCCTAGAGGCAGATCCCAGCCCCAAGGCTCATACAGGTCTAAACAATGGGGTGCTTCTACCTCCAAAAGTGGAGAAGACAAGTCACAGCCACACAGAAAGCAGTCCCAATGACTTCCCCCTACCAGCGCCAAGCACTTATCTACTGGCAGCTCCTTAAGGGGGGAAAACTAGCACTTTTTTTTCAAAACTGGCACCTAATCACCCAGGACAAACTGGCACCTAATCACCCAGGACAAATGGGTCTTGAACATAGTGTCACAAGGTTACAGGTTCCACTTTCACACCCTGCCAAGGCCAAACGGTATGCCAGACCTGCCAAAAAATCAATGGGCAGAGGCAGAAAAACAAGTTACATCACTCATGGACATGGGGGCCATTCAGCAAGTACCACAGCAGGAGCAGAGACAAGGATTTTACTCAAGACTTTTCTTGGTTCCCAGAAAGGTCAAAGCCTGGAGGCCAATACTGGACCTATCTATTCTAAACACATACCTGGATATTCCAAAATTCAAAATGTTGACTCTGCGGCAGCTTCTGCCCATGCTGGGCAAGAAGGCTTGGCTTGTAACTTTAGACCTAAAAGAGGCTTACCTGCATGTCCCAATCAGACAATCATGCAGAAGATACCTCATATTCATAGCTGGCTCAATGCACTACTGATTCTCTGCATTGCCCTTTGGCTTATCTACTGCACCCAGGGTCTTCATAAAATGCCTGGCACCAGTAATTGCATTTTGCAGACAAAGAGGAATACAAATATATCCTTACTTAGACGACTGCCTTATTCAAGCAGAGAACAAGGACATACTACTACAGCATCTGGCGTTTGTAAAAAATTTATTAACATGCCTAGGGTACACAGTAAACGAAAAGAAATCAAAACTTGTGCCCTCTCAAGAGATAATATTCCTGGGTGCAAGCTTAAATACAACTGTCCAGATGGCTTATCTCAAGCCAGACAAACAAAGGCAACTGACTACTTACTTCAAAAGGTTAGCAACAAACACCCAGTTAACTGCAAGGAAAATCCTGCAGGCTTTGGGCTTTATGACATCCTGCATTCTGCTAATTCCATATGCAAGACTGCATATGAGGAAACTACAGTGGTATCTAAAAAGTGTTTGGACTCAACATTGCCACAGCCTGGAAACAATAATTACACTCATTCCCTGCCTACAACAGGAGTTTCGATGGTGGGGAAAGGCCTGTCACCACAACAAGGGGCAGCCATTCACCGTACCTCCAGCCAGGCAGACATTGACAACAGATGCATCACATTACGCCTGGGGGGCCCACATGGCAGGAAGATGCGTTCAAGGCTCATGGTCTGCAATCCAAATGCATCTACATATCAATCAAAAAGAGATGCTAGCTGTTCAGAATGCCCTGACAGCCTTCAAGGATCTACTGCATCCAGGACAACTACTGATAAAGACGGACAATACTACAGTCATGTGATACATAAACAAGCAGGGAGGCACACATTCCTACCCCCTTTGCAGACTAGCCATGACTTTGTGGGACACAACATTGACCTAACAAGTACATCTGCAAGTACAATTCCTGCCAGGAAACATAAATACTCTGGCAGACGAACTAAGCAGAAACCTCATGCTTCCCCACGAGTGGAAATTGGATCCACAAGTCTTCAACATGATAACAAGGAATTGGGGATGCCCGGACATAGATCTATTTGCCTCCCCTCACAACTGCCAACTACAGAGATTCTTCACAAGGACTTATCACAAACAAGCATGGAAAGTGGATGCTTTATCTTTCAGCTGGAAAGACTTAACGGTATACACCTTTCCCCCATTGCCTCTCCTCCCCAAGGTACTCCTAAAGGTCAGACAAGAGAAGCCAAAAATTATACTGATTGCCCCAGACTGGCCCCACCAGCACTGGTATCCAATCCTAAGGAACTTGACTCAGTGCCCAGCATGGGCATTACTTCAAATTCCTCACTTACTGACCCAACAAAACAATCAGGTCCTGCAAGGCCAACTCAGGACCTTAAATCTGGCAGCATGGCGGATAATGTAATTTTTCAGAACACACCTCTCTCTAAAGCGGTTATGGATGTTATCTTGGAGGCCAGGAGGCCCAGTACCAGAAAATCTTATGCAGAAAAATGGAAGAGATTCTGTGCTTGGAACCAGAGACAAGGATTTGACATGATTGTACCAAATATTCCTCAGATTTTGCAATACTTAACTGAGATGCTGGACAAAGGCCTATCCTTTTCTTCAATTAAAATTCATGCTTCTGCCATATCAGCTCATTACAATACAGAACCACCTCTTTTTTCTCATCCTTTATTAAGGCAGTACCTCAGAGGAGCCAAAAACGTACGGCCTCCAAGGAGATCACCAATGCCTGCATGGGACCTCAATTATGTCTTGGAAAAACTCACTCTGCCTCCTTTTGATAGCTGATATTAAGTTTTTATCATGGAAAACAGCTCTGCTCCTAGCAGTAACCTCTGCAAGACGAGTCTCAGAGCTACAGGCACTCATGGCTGTGGGACCTTTCATCATTTTCCATCCAGATAGGGTTTCTCTAAGGACAAACCCCACTTTTATGCCTAAGGTAATGTCCAGTGTGGCCCTCAACCAGACTATTCATTTGCCTACTTTTTATCCAAACCCACAGAATAAGGGTGAGAAACTTCTGCATTCTTTGGACATACACAGACAGCTGCACTTCTACTTGGACAGAACCAAAGCTTTCAGAAAGACTGAGCAATTGCTGGTAGCATATGTTGCAGGATCACAAGGAAAGGCTATCTCAAAGCAGACTATTTCAAAGTGGATAGGTCACTGCATTCGTCTATGCTATTCTCAACATGGCAAATCTGTACCCAAGGGCATTAGGCCACATTCAACCAGAGCAGCAGCCTTCCTCAGAGGAGTTCCAACCAAAGACATTTTAGAGGCTGCAACCTGGAGTTCAGTGCATACTTTTACAAAGCACTACCACTTACATCTCTACTCCAAATCCAGGGCAGGCTTTGCCACTGCAGTTCTGCAGGGCCTCATAGCCGCTCCTAATTCTATTTAGTTCCAGCCACCCAACCTTAGCTTTGGGATTCAACCCTGTTGCAATGACTGCAACAGTGAAACACAATGAACATAGTACAGTTGTGTACCTAACATAAATGTAGATGTTCGAGTGTATTCACTGTTGCAGTCCAGGTTACCCACCCACCATCCCCCTTATCTTTGCTTGTCCTTATCTGTACTTCTCCATTTCTATACAACCTATGTGGTGTATTTGCTTGTAGAAGAAGGATACTTGTTACTTAGTGCATGTATGCTTATTGACATATTTTTAGCCTAACCTTTTGGGGGCACCTAACATCTGGGGCAAGAAAAACTGAAGAAAATGGCGTTGGCTGCATCTTTTATACCCCTGGCGCACTGACGTCAGGGAAGAGGCGACAGCAACTGATGCTGGACCTAGACTTTGGAATTCAGGCCGACTGCGGGTAGCCTGCCAGCAGGATAACCCAATTGTAATGACTGCAACAGTGAATACACTTGAACATCTACATTTATGGTAGGTAAACAACTGTACTTTTCATCCCATGTGCCTTTAGTTCAACATTCTGTTCCCCTATCCTTTGTTGTTGTTCTTGCTCTGGAGTCTGCTTGTAATGCTACATCATCTTCATACAGCAAGTTTGTTGACCTGTCCCATTTGACATTTCCTAATGCAGTCCATCACCAGTATGAACAGCAGTGGGCACAGAACTGAATGCTGGTGCACTCCCATTCTCACTGGGAATCCCTCGGGAGCCTGAACACTGTTCCTACTTGAGTCTTTGGGTCCTTGTACAGCGCTTGCACTATTTCTGGGACTTTAAACCACTGCAGGACTGCCCAAATCAGCTTTCTTGAGACCCTGTCATATGCTTTATCCAAAGCTAGGAATGCCGAGTTGGACTCTCTCCTTATTTCTAGCGTCTTCTCAACCATTTGTCTCACTGTAAACACTGGGTCAAGTTATGCTGCATCTTAATCTGAATCAGAACTGCTCATCTCCCATCTTACTTTCTACTACTCTGCATATTCATTTATCAGTTACATTCTCCAAAACTTTCATACAATGTGACAGGAGTTAGATACTTGTGTACTGCCCACAGTTGTGGATGTCCCCTTTGTTCTTGAACACTGGCAGTAGTATGCTTATTCTCCAGTCATCTGGGATATGCCTTTCTTTCCACACTGCTGTGAGTACCTTCAGGATAATTTCTGTCCTATCTCCCCCAGCATCTTTGTCATGCCTGTTGCTTTTCCTGACTTAATTTTCTTAGTACTGTTTTTACTTCTTCTGTGGTGAGCTCCTCCTCTTCTCTTATTATAGGCTGTGTCTCGAGCAGTACGGCATATGAGGGGGTTTCTTCATTCAGAAGTACTCCTTCCATCTGCATATACACCCCTCCAACCATTAGCAGGGGTCTATGGTGTAGGTCGGAATAGTTTGGGTCTGCAACCTGCTTATCACTGGCAAATACCCATGCCCATTTTTGGTGACATTAGTCTACACAACCTGCATCACCTAGACCCTGTTATTACACCATCAAGCAGCTAGCCCTGACATGGTGCACAGTCTGTGATCCATGTTCTTCTGTCTAGGGGATACTGTGCACCACAGCCGATGTCCAAAGAGATTAGTCTAGACAACTCTTCCTCCTGTAGGGCACTGTCTAGAGTCTGTCCTGCTGCTGCCCACAACTCCATTCTTGGGTGAATATCAAGTGGAAACAGTATGCTTTTCGGAGGTGGGAGGAATCCACAGAGAGAACATGCAAACTACATTCAGGCAATGAGTGGCGGTCAGGATCGAACCTTGTGCATGAGAGTGAAGACCACATGAGCTGACAAAACTGCAAAATTCAGAGTGAAAATGAGAAGGATTTCTTGAGCATGATGCTTCTCAAGAACAACTGTTAAAAATAGTAGAGTTAGAAGTAAGAGCACACAGATAAAACCCAAGATTTTCTACTCTTTTAGAAAACCAGAAGGAGCAGAATGCATTAATGTTTATAACAGTATAAGTAAGTATTTATTAATTGAGAGGACACATTGTCATATCCAGGTTTGAGAATATACACAATGTAGCCAAAACCTCTGTTAGTAAAGATGCAATTCATGCTAATATAAAGAGTTGCTCCTGACAAAATTGTGACAGAAAGGAAAAAATATTAAAAACTGGGGGCAACACTGTTTGTGGAAAATGATTATTCACTGTGCATAAGGCAGAAGAGAGGTAACATTATCCCAGCTATCAGGGAATCCTGAGAGGCAGGTGTGAGATTCAAACTGCTGCATCCACCTGTCTTCACAATATTTTTTCCTGGTGGATCAAAGACATTTGTGGATGCAGAACATGCTAAGAAGGAAAACAAAAGTAGGGTTACCACCTGTCCCACTTTGCGAGGGACAGTCCCTCTTTGGGCAGTTGTGTCCTGCTAAAAAAGTGTAAAAATGGGAATTGTCCTGAGATTTTAGGACAGAATTAGTTCCTATATTTTATGCGATAGTTGCATAAAACAGTTATTCTGTATCTGAAACACCTAAATGTTATAAGAAACAGAATAAGCAACTAAAATGCTACAAGAATAACCTTTTATTTAGGCAAAAAAGGCAAGTTCTGTCCTTTGTACTGGCCGTGAGTATGTTTTGGCCTGCAAAATCTGATGTTTGTACCAAAAATGTCCCACTTTGGGCATTTAAAAAGGTGGCAACCCTAAACAAAAGTGTTTAGCCAACAAAGAGTGACCCATCAAACAGAAAGGGACTCTGTTCTTATTCTTCTGACAATAACAAAAAACATAGTGAGGCTTTGCCAGTGAAATATTTTCTATCATTCCAAAGAAAGATGCTTGAGTGACAGAAATAAGCAAAGGAAGCTGACTAGAAAAATTGGCTGTACTTTGGACTTGAACCAGAGACTGGTCTTTTGTTCTATTAACACCTTTATTGAATTATCACTTGTGACATAGGCAAACATACATTTATATAAAAGAAAACAAACTATATTAACATGTAATCAGTTACACACATTGTGTCACATGTATTCTTTTCTGTAACTGTTATGTCCAACATTACATAAATTGCTCAACTCTTGCCTTCCATTAAACCTCACTCCTCCTCCTCCAAAACATTATCCTGGGTATATTGTCCCATCAATGTCCTTGTTTTTCTATGTAATTTGCTCATACTCTTTTTGTAAAAAAAAAATCCCACTTCCAGTTCTTTTATCTCTGCTACAAAATTCACTACTTCAAATACAGTTGGTTTTGATGTTGATTTCCATTTTCTTGTAATTGCTTTTTTGGCAGCCATCAGAATTAAACTTAACAAGGCCTTACTATGTCTAGGCAGTTCAGATTATGTATCCAAGCTCAGCAAAATCATTTCCTTAGTTGCACCATTTTGCTTACCCAAGATTTCTGACAAGTACTCCATAGAGAATTTATAAAGTCTGCCAACTTATTACACTCCCAAAACATATGTTTCCGGTTACCTCTTTCTTCCTCATCACACCTCTGATATTTGTCATCTACCCGAGGAAAAATTCTTTGGGGTCTGCTTGGGGAATAAAAATTCCTGTGCAAACACTTCTAAGCAAAAATCCTAAATCATCTAGGATGTGTTGCATATTTGGAGACGTGTATTTCCTCCCATTGTTTCCTTGTGAGTTGCTTATCCAATCTCTCTTCCCGATCTTTTCTAAACTTCCCTGATTGGTACCTCTAGTTACCATTCATTGTTTTATATTCCCTACTAATTATCCTTTTTTAACATCACTCTGTTCCAGATTCAACTAAAAACTCCACCAGAGTAGTTTTTTCACTCAGGATTCCCCTATGTATTTCTGTTTGTCTGTACTCTGGCATCAATCTCTGATAGGGAAAGCAGTCTCAGGTCTACGGTCCAAATGTCTTCTTGGCCTCTTCCCATTCTGTTACCTTTCCCTCTCTAATTATTTGCTCCTAATACCTTGGTTGCTTTGCTAGTTTTCTCCAGTAAATACCAGCCCCCTCTTACCTATTCTCTATACCCTAATTGCAGACATACCTATTGGCAAAATCTCCTTTCTCCATTCTCATGTTGTTTTTTTATTATTATTAATAATAATAATAATAATAATAATAATAATAATATTGTTGTTGTTGTTATTACTATTATTATTATTACTATTATTATTATTGTTATTATTACTATTATTGTTATTATTACTACTATTATTATTATTATTATTGTTGTTATTATTTATTTAACATTTGTTGACTGGGAAGGTCTGACTAGTATTGAGCCTATTCTTCAGCTGAGGACCAGGGAGAAACACTGCAGATGCATGTCTTTGGAATGTCTTTGGTTTAGTTCTTAAGACATTTTCTGCTACTTTATGAATATAATATTAAGTATGGCTGTTATTGTCTTTAAGATTCTACATCTAAAATCACACTTTCCCTTTATTTCTTGAATTTCGCCCTGCTTCATCATCATCCTTTTCCACTTTGAATTATACCTTTCTGCTTGTGTTATGTATATGAGCCTTAACTGCCTAGCTCTAAAATATCCCTTCAAACAATGTAATCCTAAACCACTTTGTTCTAATGGAAGGATCAACTTATCCCATTTTACCCTTGTTCTCTTCCCCCTCCCAGATAATTTCCTTCAACTCTATTAATTATTGTCCACAACTTCTCTTCTGGTTGGCAAAAATATTATTGACTTGTATGTAAAACTAAAGGAACTAAAAACATTTTTACTGCTTGTATCTTACTATCCACAGCTGCAATCAAGAACTTCCAATTTCTCAGTTTTTGTATTATCTTTTATTTAGTCTCTCCTTAGCTGCTATAACAGAATTCTTTTTAATCCATATTCCTAAATGATCATTTTATTATATCCCCATAAATATGGGTATTGCTGAACCAGTTCGTGTGTGGGTACATAGTTTACAGTTATAGCCTTTTCTTTTATCTTCATTAATTTTATATCCCAGAAAGACTTGAAACTGTCTCAAAATGTTCCATAACACTAAGATGTCCTTTTCTGGTTTTATTAGGTTCAAAGTAATATTGCCTGAAAATAAAGCCAGCTTTTCTTGATTACCATAACAATTATATCCTTGAATTTCTACGTTCCTTATTTTCTTTATCAGTGGTTCTAAATTTAAAGCAAATAGCAAATAACAAAGAGGAAAGAGGACACCCCTGCATTGTTCCTCTGTTCAGACTCAACTTGTCAGACAGGAACCTGCCCACTTTAATTTTTATCTCTGATCGCTCATATATCCTCTTAATCAACCTTGTTATTGCATCAGGGAATGGAAATGCTAACATTGCCTTGTTCATAAAATCCTGAATTATTCTGTTGAATGCTTTCTCTGCATCAAGACCTATGAACAACAGAGATATTTTCTTATATTATGTTTCCCTTTGGATCACCATTGTTATATTAATGTTGTCAAATGTTTGCTTCCCCTTCACAAAACCACATTGATCCATATCTATTGATTTTTGCAACACCTATGTCATTCTCGCACTTTATAATCCTGGTTTAAAATAGAAATGTGCCTATGAAGCTGGATCTGATGAGTCTTTTTTATCTGTAGGTATTACAGCCACCACAGCTTTCTTCCAAGAAGGTGGTACTTCTCCTCCTTTTAAAAATACTGTTAAACAAAACCTTCTATCACTTTCTTCCATCTATTCCTGTAGACATTCCTGCAGATTGATTATGTATCACCATTTTTATCTTCTATCTTTAGCTGTCAGTTGTTGGGGCTCATCTACCTCTGACCTTGGCTTACTTAAGTCTTCTATAAATATTTCCATTTGTGCCCTTTTTGATTTCCACATTTCTCTGCTTTATTCAAATTTTCACAAAATTTCCAAAATATTTCTAATACATCTACAGGATTTCTGGTTGTTTTTTCTTGTTATAGGTGCCCGAAGTTTGGCAACAACCCTTTCTACTTTCTGCTGCCTAAGTTGTTGTGCTAAGAGTTCTTGTTCTCTGGAGATATTATCAAAAAACAGTTGCTTAACAGCAATCTTTCTAAACTTATGCATACCACCCCGATACACCTTTATTTTCTCTTTAGCACTCAGCAATTGCACCTTTTCTTGTTCTGTGAGATTCCTTTTATTCTGCAATTATTTTGTCACCCCTTCTGATTAATTCATGTTACTACATAACCATATCTCTTTTTATTTCACTTCTATCCTGTTTTTAAATACCACTTTCATTTTATTCTACTCACTAACCATAACTTCTGAAGAGATTTCTATCTCCCCTAATGACTTTTGAGTAATTTCCACTACCCTTTCATTAAATTCCTCTCTTTTTAACAGGTAGGTGGGGAAGCACCAGTGTCTAATTTTTACTTCATTACCTTGCATTTTATCTTAGTCGTTCTTGTCGAGTGATCTGAAGTAGCTATTGGATATGTAAAGACAAAATGAAAACTCCAGCAAAGCTAGAACTTTCACTGAGTGACCTCCCAAACCTCTTGTATCAGGCACATGGTATATATGCAAACAATTCTTATGAACATCAGGTGTTTCAGCTAATTGGCAATTCTGAATGCCCATGACTTGTTTCGTCATTTTAATGGACAATTTCAGGCCAATAAAGCCAAACTCCACTAGCTGTGGATATGCATATTTTGGCCTTTGTTTGGGATGTTTTTGCAGTGACCCTAATGATAATGGACATCAGCTGGGTATAACAGCCCTGTGTTTCTAATGCTTAATCAAACACTCTGCTTGTGCTGTGCTGACGAGGTCATAACAAGGCCGAAATATGCATATCCACAGCTAGTGGGGTTTGACTTTATTGGCCTGAAATTGTCCATTAAAATGATGAAACAAGTCATGGGCATTCAGAATTGCCAATTCGCTGAAACACCTGATGTTCATAAGGCTCATTTGCATATATCCCATGTGCCTCTAATACAAGAGGTTTGGGAGATCACTCTGTGGAAGTTCTAGCTTTGCTGGAGTTTTCATTTTGTTTTTACTGATTGGTTTTTCAGTGACCTTCTCACCCATTGGTTTAGTTATTGGATATGTGTTGAAGCTTTCAATTAAATATACATACTCCTGTAAAATTTAATGTCTGTGTAGTCTACCCCATTTACTGTACTTTGGGGAATAATATGTAAATTCTCTCCAAGTTCCTGCTATTGAACTCGCATCTTCCATAACAAATATTTTCATAAATGTCTTCAGAAATATACCCTATTTTGTTATATTTTCCATGCTAGGTCCACCAGGTATATCTTCACTATTACAAATGAAGTTGTAGTCCCTGCTGAAAGCTGATTATTTCTTTAATCTTTTTCCTAAGCTCCATAATGACAGTTTTACGTGGGCTAGAAATGCATGTCAGTATAATCCTCATTCCTTACCAGTAGCCCCTTACTATCACAAGTCTACAATTATTCTCTTTTTCCCTTCCTCTGTCAGTATTGGTGTTCCTCTAGCAATTAGTTTAAGTATTCCCTGTTTTCCTTTGTCCATGATATTCTGCTTAATATCTATCCTGAAATCATTTCTTTATTAAATTCGTATGCTCACTTCTTTCCAAATGTGTCTCCTGTAGTATTGCTGTTTGCACCTTGCATTTTCTTAAAATAATTCAGTACTCTTGCCTGATTGTCTAAATCTGTGAGGTCATTCACATTCCAAAATAATACAGATAGTGTAGCCATATTATATATGGCAGCTTTTTTAAATGTCTGCTTCCAGCTTTTGTGTAACATGCGCCCACTAGTGTTTGACGGGTTGATCTTTTATACAGTTATTTTGTGTGATTTCTATTTGAACCTGTGTCACATTTTACAAGGCTTTTTGTTGTACTAAAAACCATCAAAAACACCCCCATAGACCATTAACTTAAATTAAATACATAAAACTATGTACATAATCAAATAATGAAGTTTAAACTTCCTGATAGGAACAATTGTCCCAAATTGACAGCTGCACCTAGAGCCATTAAGTAACCTAATATTAAGGTTGTCCATTCTAAAGCTAATGTTGCAGCCTGTTCTCCTGCTTACACTCATTGCTGTCTGTTCTTGTCTTTATCTTTATTTCTCTCCCAGATGTGAAAAACATCTTGTATGCTTTCAGAAAACCTTATCTTCTAGTCTTAAGAAAATGTGGAGTGGCTATCTAAACAAAACACGGTTATACACTGTTCTAGTGAAGTCATTGAAGTATGTTGCTACCTTGGAGGTTGCATACCTTTGTACCATATACTTTTATGATTACCTCAGCAAGTAGTTCCCAGAACTCTCAATTTATTTCATGTACCTGTAGTCAACTTATCTCCATGGAAACATATGAACAGAATACACTTTATCACTTGCAACAATCACTGAATATGCTTTACTATGAAACATGCAATTTATATCATGAAATGTTTTATACAAATATTGTTAAGAGCAAAAAGTCTTTTGCTTACAGTGTTTTTTTCTGTTTTCTTTTCCTGTTAATGTCCTTCCAAACATTAATGACATGAAGTGGGGTGTATGCCTTTCAGTCCCCCCACAAGTTTATCAAAGTCAACTAAAGTCGAGTCTTTCTCACTTTTTCTTGTAAAGTCATGCTTCATAAACATGATTGATGTTTTATAGTCTTATATTTATTCACTAATTTCAGTGTTGCTTGTCTTCTTCCTATTCATCTCCATCTCCAGCCTTAGACTACAGTTCAAGTCCAAGGTACTCCCAATTTTTTTAGTCAACTCCTGTACTTTTTTCTGTCTCTTTCAAGCATTTTCATTTGGAACACTGGAAAATATTTCACTGACAAAGTCTCAGTATGAGCTTTATTATCAGAAGAATAAGAAGCAGAATCTCCTTCTGCTTGATGGCTCACTTTTTTTGTTTGGACAAACTTTTGTATTTCCTCCTTAGCCTTGTTTGCATCAAAAATTACTTTGGGTCTCCAAGAAAAATATTTTGAAGACAGTTGGGTGCAGCACCTTGAATCTCAGACCTCTCACTTGACAGTCCCTAATTGCTGGGATAAATTTGCTTCTCTTCTGCCTAGTATACAGTGATTAATAATTTTCCACAACCACTCTACTCTCTTCAATTTTTCAAATGTTGCCCTTCTGCTACAGTGTTGTCAGGATCAACTCTTTCTGCTGGTAGGATTGCATTTTAAATTGTACAGGTCTTGGCTACTTTCTCATGGCCAAGTTTGGAGCATACACATGATGTGCCCTTTCAATTAACAAATCCTGCTGTAAAATATCAGTACAGTTGCTTATTTGTGCTTTCATAAAATTAATGCAGTCAGTTCCTCCTGGTGTTTTTTAGGTACAGTAGAAAATCTCAGGTTTTCCCCACGTACTCTGTCCTCTAATTTTTAAAAACCGCTGTTCTTGAGCAGTCTCATACTCAGGCAGCCTTTTCTTTATTTCAACCTCTAATTTTTGTAGTTTTTATCAGTTCATCTAAATAGCACTTTAAAGCTTCTTCCATATTTTTAGCCTTTTGTTACTTGAGTTTATATACTCCTTCAGTGTTTCATTTGTCTTAATCAGCTCTGATCACATTTGAATTGATTTTCTTTCAAGCTCTAAGTTTCTTCATTGTTGGCATCCAGACAGTGTACTTGCTAGCCAGTAACTGAATTTGAATAAACTGACAGAATTGCTAGTGCTTCACTCACTTTACTTTTTTATGCTGGAAGAGCTGAAGTCCTGAATCAGAGACTGGTCTTGTGAGATGTACACAGTCTGGAAGAAAACCAGCAATATTGTGAAATTAGTGAATAAATCAGATATTTTAAAAAATCAAGCCCATTAGATGAGGAATGTGGCTTTGCAAGAAGGGGCAGAGAAAGATTGGAATGTTGTTGACTGTGTTAAATTGGTGGTTTGGACTGTAAAGCATATCCCTTGCTTTATGTTGTCAGCATTTAGAAAAGCACTGAATGGGCTCCAGGAAAAAAATGTAAGCAAAACAGTTTTTGTTCTTATTCATATTTGTGTAAAACTTTCATGATGTAATTGCTTGTTTATATTGTAAAGCAGTTTTATATTGGGTCTAGTTATGGATGTTTTAAATGTGAGGTGGAGGAGTCTTATCAATGACTGTGGAATAGGCTAAAGATATTTAAAGCAAGAAAGTAATGTGCCTTAGCTGTCATGTATCCATGCTTTAGATTGTAACAAGGTAAGAAATGTGGGAAAGAAGTAAGTTAGTCAATAATAATATTGTGATCTTGGGCTGCAAGGGTGAGTAATATAAATGTGTGTTGATCACATTATATGTAGAATTAAGATAATAATTCCCTTTGTCTTTATATGGATAGGTGTCTAGTTTAATGCTAATTTAAGTTTATAGTTTAAGCTATAGACAAGGGTTTTTCAGCAGATAGGCTTGAAAGATAAGACTACAATGAAAGGCATGGAAAGTGGTAGTTTTCAAGCATTTACAAAGTCATTGATTATTGTGGCATTAGCAGTACTCTCAGTGGAAGACAAGAAGTCTACAGGTGTAAGCAGTTGACAGCGAGAAGTCTGAACATAATGCTCTGACTGAAATTTAGAAAAATTATTTCATGCATCTGCAAATTTACCAGCTATTTTTTTCTCAGTACCAGCTGCTTTTACTTGGAGATGAGATGTCTGCAGGTTCAAGCAATTAACCTTGAGAGTTCAGAGCAGTCTGTGCTGAGAGTAATGTAAAATGTACAACACAGTTATCATTTACAGGTTTATTGACCAGCAGTTCAGTGAAAATAAATAAAGTTTGAAACTGAGAGAAATAAGTAAGTAATATAAGTAGATGACTCCCAGCACCCCAGGTGAAAACTGACAACATATTACAATATACTGGAAATATGTAAATTAGTACAAATAGTAATACACATTATGACATGTAGAATAGTACAAATATACCATCATTAAAGCAAGGCAAGTACAATGTCATGTAGCATTGAAACATATTGCTATGTTATAAGTGAGAGAGTTTTACTCATGCATAAAGCAAATATCAGAGTGGAACATTCAGGATAAGGAGGAGGAGAGGAATGGGGGGGGGGAGTGCGAAATAAGCATTTATTAGAGGTAATAAGTGGAATAGATATGGGAGACAGGAAAGATAAGGAATAAAATCAAGATTAAAAATAAGTGAAATAAGAGTTTAAAAGTAAAAACAAGGAAAAGGAGAGCTAGGAAGTGTTGGAGGAGTAAGAGCTACAATTATTAGCCAGGAGAGCTGCGTGTACAAAGATAGGGGTATGAGAGGAATTATTTTAGTTGTTTGTATAAAATGTTGTTGTTGTTGTTGTCTTTCGGCTTTTCCCAGTTAGGGGTCGCCACAGCGGAACTCCGGTCCTCTAATGATTGGTAGTTGATAATGTTATGTTATTGCTCTGATTGGTGCAGGGATTGTATTCCAGACTTTTGCTACACAGTGTGAGTTCAGAATTTGACCATAGTTTTTGTAAGGCTGCTAGATGTCAAGCAGATTTTTGTGAGTGGATCAAAGGTGATGATTTGGGAAGTGGTGGTGACGAATAGTATTTATAGCTGGGCATGAAGTGGGATTACATGTAATTTTGAGTGTTGAGAAGTAGGGTATAATTTAGTTTATATTTATTTATTTATTTATTTAAAGGTAGCTAGTGCACATTTTCTAAGAGCAATACCCTAATGCTTATTGAAAGCATGCAAGTTGTTTTTCACATCTTGGAGAGGAACAGAGATGAGGAATATACAGGCAGCAATTCGTGTAAGCCAGAACACGTTCTAACAAGCACTTTACTTGGGTAATCTTCAGTCTGGCACAAATGCTTTTATGTGGTAGATTACTAACAGTCTACCTTTCTGGACTCTGCAGCGCCTTTTGTTAACACGTCCATCTTTCATAAGAAAAAATTACAACAGCTTAATCCTTTTGCAGTCCCACATGACATAACCTCATTTTTTTGTTGTTTGTTTTTTGCAAAAAGCCTCCTCATTTTCTGTCACTAAATCTGTTATATGAAGCTCCTAGAAGAAAAAACACTCCCTTCCACCATTTTAAAAATTTATCACAGTCCATTGTTCTGCTCCTGTTTCCTATCCATTTACTCCACTTGTTACAAAATTTCCCACCACATCTTTAATCAATCCCCTCATGTAGCTATATAAAGACATGTGCCTGGCATTACATCCCTGAGTAACAGAACATGCAATGCAGTGACATTTGAGTTCAGCTAAGAGAACTCATGACATACTAGTTTTCTTTTAAAATAGATATTATACCATGATCCCCCATTAATATTCCAAAACATGCACGCTGATTGGCCAGCGTGCACGTTGTAAATCGACTTATACTAATGGAAAAAGGTCCGGTCGCCCGGACTTTTTCCATTAGTATAAATCTCTTTTAAAACACTGTTTCGCTATGTTAAAAGAGTTTAACATAGCGACACAGGTTTAAAAAAAGCAACGGAGATCTCCGTTGCTGTTTTTAAAGCTGTCTCGCTATGTTAAACTCCTTTAACATAGCGAGACAGGTTTTTAAAAAAAAAGCAACGGAGAAAGCAAGATCTCCGTTGCTTTTTACTGTTTCGCTATGTTAAATGGGTTTAACATAGCGAGACAGCTTTAAAATAAGCAACGGACATCTCCGTTGCTTATTTTAAAGCTGTCTCGCTATGTTAAACCCATTTAACATAGCGAACAGTAAAAGCAACGGAGATCTTGCTTTCTCCGCTGCTTTTGGCCACAACTCTGATGTACTGCGTAGGCATCGCGGTACATCAGAACTGCCGCGGATACCAGACAGCTGCGGAAGGGCAGCAAAGAGGCATTATACAATGCCATTATTTAAGAAAAGTAATTATTTCTTTTCTTAAATAATGTCATAGTACAATAGCAATAACCCACTTCTGGGTGTGGGTAATGCGGATTTACCCACGGTTGTCTATGTTTGGTCCCTCGGGCTTTGCCCTCGGGACCAAACCTTGCCAACCGTGGGTAAATCCCGCATTACCCACACCTAGACGTGGGTTATTGCTATATTATAACATTTACATTCTGCATGATCAATACTGTTATTTCATCATCTAAATGATATCCACTTACCTGAAGGAAATCACAGAAAGACAAAATCTTGCTAAGAAAATGAAAGTATTTTTTGTTGATTGTTGACCAGTAGAAGGGGACCAAATTAACAAACAGCCCTGCTTTTATTTCCTGGGCTTGTATTGGGCAAGAGCAGTTGCACACATGAAGTGACATCTCTCTATACTTTTGGTTGTTCAGTAGTGACATCTCTATCGCTGCATGCAGAAGTTCACGCCCCCATTTTAGATTTAGCAGTGGTTTATAGAATTCTCAGCTGAAGCTGTAAGGTAAGATTTTTAAATAGTGTAAGTGAACACATTTTTTATTGCACCCTAATATCTCTGTAGTTTTGGGTGTGCAGTATGTTGTATCTTTTGTATGTGCAAAAAAAAAAAAGACAGTTTAAGGCTTTTGTCTTGTGGTCAGAGCTGTATTATAAACCATCTTAAATAGTTTTTTTTCCACAGATTTTTCAAATGGGTGGGCTACTTTTTTACTTTAATTTACAGTATCTTAACTGAGGAAAGAATTTTCTATGTTTAATCTTCTCTAAATTAAATGTAACAGTTTAAAATGTGCTGGAATTGGGAGAAAGCCCTGATGCAGCATAGGAGAGGAGTTTTAAAGAGGCAGGCACTTTGGACACTGATTGATAAAATATATAGATCACACTGTAGGTATAAGTGAGTTATCTTTGTTAAGGCCATCAAAAAACGTAACCATAAGGCTTAAATCAAAAACTTTTGCTAAATGGAGCATATGAGGAAGCACAAACATCTGCAAACTCCATTTTGATGCAGGTCTAATGTCAGACCCCTCTATTTATAAAAAAAAAATCCATTTTTATTGGGTTCATTTTCTTCTTCAGTGGGCTTTTCCAGTGGTTGTTACACAGAGAACAACCATATTCCCAAATAGTTTAAAAGACTGCTATTTTGAAGAATGGAAGAAATCAAGCCCCCATTTAGGACTTTGGGTAAAATTAAGATATACTCTGAATTTATCCTGTTGCCCAACAATCAACTGAAAGTAGTGAAGATTCCACACAGTTTTATCATATCTTGCTCAGCATTAGATAAAGTAACTAAAATGTGATTTGCAGTGAATG
Source organism: Protopterus annectens (assembly GCF_019279795.1). Lineage (NCBI taxonomy): Eukaryota > Metazoa > Chordata > Ceratodontiformes > Protopteridae > Protopterus > Protopterus annectens. The sequence continues at coordinate 366,964,864 of NC_056727.1, read as the reverse complement.
AAATGTTCAAGGTTTGCCATTTATACCACCTAACTTCTGAATCCTTAACTATTATTGGTAGGGGTTTTAAGTGTAATGTAAATAGTAAGAGGGATAGTACTAGCCGCTGCGGAGTGCCTCAGCATATCTTAATGTCATTTGATAGTCTACAATTGGCTTTTATTTGAGCAACAGAACCATAGTAAATCCTGCGAAGCATACACACTAAGGCCAGTGGAAACTCCATATGCAACATTAACTTAAATAATTTCAATTAACCCTATTAAATGCCTTTTCTTTATCTAAACTTAACAACAACAGGGAACTAAATCATACCTCAGTGTTCTTTCATTGCCAACAGGGCTTTAATGATATTATCAAGTGTCCTCCTCCTTTCCACAAATCCACATTGATCCCTATCAATTACTTCATGCATCCAATTGGCTAACCTCTGCCATAATAGCCAAATAAGTATGTAGGATGAAGGAAGAGAAGGATCCTTACCCTCTTCCAATGTTACTACAGTAACAGTCCTATTCCACTCAGTCTTGCAGCACTTTATTCAGCAGATGATGGATAATTAGGAGAAAGTCCTCCCTTGCCAAATTCCAGACTTTAGTAGGAAGCCCATCATAAACCAAAGTCTTTGCTCCCTCCAACTGCTTTAAAACCTCAGCTAAGTCTTCCGTAGTTATAGATTTTATTAACTTCTCATTCTGGCTCACAGTACCTTGGAGATATCTAACTGTTTTAAGTAGTCCTTGACCCCACCAATATCCCTAGTTTGACCATTTACTGGCAGTAAAGATACCCACAAAACCCTTTAAAAGTTCCCATAATCTCACTAAGCCATTCCACTCTTTCTCCTCTGTTGTTCTTCTTAATTTTGGTTATCACTCCTTCCACATTCCTTTGTCCATGGGATGCCTTCTGCTGAGAAGGTCACAGACTTGGTCTATACACAGAAAGGAAGGAATAACTATCCTGTGAGCATGATCATTTGCTCATGTTATGAGTGGTCTCTGTACAAATCTTCTGTCCATGTATGTGTCCATGTCACTGTAGAGTGCCTTCAACTATAGAGGTTGTGGTGTTATGGGATCCAGACTTTGCCTTCCCATGGCAAGCCTTCCCACCGGACAGAAAGGTGCACTGGTCTTGGGAAGTACATTGGCCTTGATGTGCTGCCACTTATGGCCACCTATTGTGTTCAACCTCCTGACAACACATGTCCATGATGTTGCGTGTTTAACCCATGCACTTCCTCAGGGTGTCATGCAGAGTACATGCTACACCAGCCACCTCAGCTATGATTGTGTTATGTCTACTCTGTCCTTATATTATGCTCTGCAAAAATAGTGGGTAGTGACAATGGACACACTCATTTTGTGAGGTGGATAGTACCCAGAGTATGCTGTTTCACTGGCATGGTGTGCCCTGATATCATCTTCATACTTCATGGAGTTTGCAGTAACCAAGATGGACTGTGCTATTGGTGATGAGACTACACTCTGGGCAGAAGTGTCTGCATCTTTATGTCTATATTTGACTGTCATCCTGGATGTGTGTGGTGGGTTGCACAGGTACAAAAGCTATGTCCATGTAATGGGTTGGGACATAAAGCAAAGGACTACTCACTCTTTTCAAACATAATTTGGATGAATGGATGGAAACTGCAACACCCCCCCCTACCAGTTTTAACACCTTTGTCCCTCATAGATAAGAACAACGTAATTGGCCCAAATATCCTTTTTCTGCCTGCATCTGGGTTATTTGTACACAAATTGTAAGGGCTAAAAACTATTATGGTAATGTAAGGCTAGGCTTCTTAAGATCCTCACAGATTAATAGCCTGGTAAGTACCTATGAATGTATGTGGCCATCACATTGCTTTTGAGTCTACCACTGAAACTATGATCCCCGACCATGCTTGTATTTTCTGCCAGTCAGACAGTTTCCTGACATCTTTCAAGCCAATATCCAGGGCAGAGGACCCTGGTAACACATCACTCATGAAAGCACCAACAAATTACCAAAACTAAGTAAGAACCTTTCACTAATACCTGTATCCCAATGAATGTGCTGTTATTTTATAAAGTGTTATAGGAAAATAATGGTTAATATGCCTTAGGCAGAAGAACATTGCAATTGTACACATCATGTTCTTATAAAATATGTGGTTTGCAGCATCTGTAACAGTGCAATACATCTCAGGGGGCACTCTGTGTGACCTTTTTCTTCCCTTCGAGCTGAGGTGGGCTACCAGCCACCACTCTGAGATGAGATACTGGACGACGACTAGAAGCTTCTGAGCTTCCAAAAAAAACTTAAGTTGCCTGTTTTTTTTTTTTTGCTTATTTATACTATTTACTGCACATTTTTATTGCCTGCCGCCTACTTTTATACTGTATTTATTTACTGTGTGCTAAACTACATTGTTTTACTGAAATTATCTGCTTTACTGTGCCTGTTAAAATGAATTTTATTTCTGTTTTCACTATTTGCAAAGATTTTTGTTAGTTTCACTGTAAGTATTTACTGGTATTTTTTCACTGTTTTTAAGCTATCTGTTGTGCTTGTTCTGATTTTCCTGCCAAGCAGTGTTTCAATAACTGATCTGTTAACTGTTTAAAACATTCTTTAGAGCCTCCTTGCTGATTTTCTGCTATTTTAAATATTTTTTAGTGTCTTACTGCTATTGTTTGCTGTTTTAAATGTTCTCTAGTGTTTCCTGCTGAAACTAGGGTAGCTTGCCATCTTGGATTGGAAGGGGCCTATCTGCACTTTTGTGAGAAAATTGTGCTGATTGGGACCTGTCTGCTAAAGGGAAGCCAGTCTAGGGCTTGGAATAAGCATCCTTATTAGTTCTTTTGAATCTTTTTAAAGTTTTTTTCAAGTTTTTAGCTTCTGGTATTGAGGCCCCGCATTTGAGCAGGTTTTTGCTTGTTTGTGCATTGCACAGCACCATGCACTGCCCTGCAGTTGTCCGCCAAAGCCAGACAGTTAAATTCAACAAATTTTCTCTAAACCCAGGCAGAAATATCCATCCACTGTGCTCCTCCATGATCCTTTCTGAATAGCCACCACTAGTGACAACAGTCTTCAACCTAGCGTTATGGACAGTTGGTCTACCCTTGTTTCTCCTGCCAGCCTTTTTGACTTGAGTCTGTTGAGGCAGTGCAGTAATTGCCTCATTTGCACAGACAACCCGCTACTAATAATACACTCTAGTAGAGAGTGTGAGAGATGTATTTACACCAAAAATCTAGAATCCTTGCTCTCTGTCACTCAAAACAGTAACATGGAGAAGGTTGTCAACTCGCCCACCACTACATATGCTGATAGTACCAACTAATACACATACAACTACTCATACACACAGTATGCATCAAACACATAAATCTACATATGTGGAGGTTGTCTCAAAAAACTGCCGGAAACAGCAGAGACCTCCAAAACACAAGACTGCTACAACTAACACAGTCCCCCACAGCACTCATGACACATAGCAACACCAGTGTCTCACCCATCAATCCAGTAAGGCGTAACACGCAAATAACAAATTTTATTGTCATTGGATACTCAGTAGTGAGGCACACAGATGTCCCACTCACCAGTGGACAAGGAGAAAGTCATGGTTAGCTGCCTGTTTGGTGCCAGGATTCGTCAGATCACACATGGTGTTTCAGCAGCAAGTACCGTGATGACTGTATCATAGTTCATGTTGGTGTGAATGACCTGAGATGTACCTCACTGGACTATATGAAGAAAGACATGGTTGAGTTCTGAGTATGTGTCCCAGGCAGGTATGTCCCTACACTTGAGCAGCATATTACCCTCACGAAGAATGATGCCACAGTATAAACAAAAAATGATTGATTTCAGTAATTCGCTCAGTTTTTGGTGTCATTCAAAAGGGATCCAGTACAGCTCAGCCTGGGAAGCCATGGTCGACAAACCTATCTGCTTTGCCAGAGATGGTTTGCATCTGGCACCTCTAGGCTTTTAGCTGCTGGCAAGCACTCTTGCCTCCCCCATAGTGCCTTTTTAGGCAAGGTCTCAAAAACATCATTATTACTAATGTGAAATTAACCAGTCAGACCAAAATAAGGGTCATGCTGCTAAATGCTAGGAGCTTAAACCAAAAACTGCACTCCCTGGAAGCACTTCTATCACTAGAAGATGAAGATGTCTGTGAAGTCACAGAAACCTGGTTCAAGGCCGCAGAGAGTACCCCAGCCTTGCAAGGCTACAATGCCTTCCAGAACTTTAGACTGCAAAATGAACATGTGAAAACCAAAGGAGGTGGTGTTTCAGTCTAGAGATAAATTCACCTCCCATCTAGTTAGACTGGACAACTCCACGGAGTTACTCTAGGTCCAGGTTATGGTGTGTAAGACACCATTCAAGTCATAGCCAGTTATAGATCCCCTTCCATGGGTCACAACGCCCATGAAGCCTACCTGACCATACTGAAGACAATCCAAATGTTACCGAGTACACTAGTTATGGGGAATTTCAATTATCCCACCATCATCTGGGAAACGTATGCTAGCCCTAACTTGCTAGCGCAAGAGTTTCTTGACTTTGTTAATTAATATGCTCCGGAACAAATTGTCCATACCCTGACAAGGGTAACAAGCATTCTGGATCTGGTCCTCACCAAAATGTCAAACAGATGCACTGCTGCAGCTGTCAGGCCGTCATTAGTTTAAACTGACTGCAAATCAGTCACTTTTGAGCAGGCACTAACACCAGAACTCACAAAGGGTGAAATCAGACTAAAAAACTTCAAGGCAAACTATACCGTACTAGTTGAAGGTATAAATGCATTCCAAGCCCCACCCCAAGCTGGAAGTGGTAACTGTGCTGAAGCTTACACTAAAGCCCTGTACAATCACATACATAAGTGTATAAACTTGGCCATAGCAGGAAGAATGAAAGCCAGAGCCCCAAGTAAAAAATAAGCTGCCATGGTGGACATCCAGCTTCAACAAACTTTACAATAAACACAAAAAGTTGCTGTCCAAGAAAACAAAGGCAAGGCCCCAGCAATGGAAAAGCACCCTCCATAGCCTCAACGGGCAAATAAGACAACTTGTCAAATTCTGCAAGTGCTCCTTTGAGAGAAACTTAGCAAGTACAGCCAAGGATAACCATAAGGCCTTTTATAGCTACATACTTAACCTAAAGGGTGGGACCCAAGCATTTGCAGAAGTAGTGGCCAACGGTTTCACACACACTGACCCCACAGCGATAGCAAACCTGCTAGTGGATAGGTTTGGCACAAATTTCACTCCCTTACCCCTCCTAACTTACAAGCCCCCCCCCCCCCCATCCTACATATCTGAAGAGCAGGTCCTCAAAGCCTTGTCCAAGGCAAAAAACATAGCCTTTATGGGACCAGACGACATCCCAAGCTGTTTTTAAACAGGCTAAAACAAGAACTAGCATCACCACTAAGTATCATTTTCAGTCGTAGCCTAACCACAGGCTTTGTTCCTGCAGAATGGAGAACAGCAATGTTATTCCCCTCCACAAAGGTGACCTAGCAACAGACCTGGGGAAATTACAGACCCATAAGCCTAACCAGCGTCATCTGTAAGGCCATGGAATGTATCATTATGGACCTCATAAATAAAGACATAGGTGACCTCCAAACCTTGGCTCCTACCCAATTCAGCTTCGTGAAGGTCCGATCCTACCTGTTAAATCAGGTGAATTTCTTTGAAAATGTGATCAAGGAGTGCAACTGTGCACACAGTATACTTCGACTTGGCAAAGGCTTTCGACAGAGTCCCACATGCAGGCATTACTGATAAACTTAGCCAACTGAATGTAAACCCCTGCGTTGTAAGATGGACTAGCAACTGGTTCACATACTGGACACACACTATCAAAGTCGGTGACTCCACATCAACCAGCAGACCTGTTACCAGTGGGGTGCCTCAGGGGTCAGTGCTGGGCCCCCTACTGATGTTCTTTGTGTTTCATTGTTGCAGTCATTACATTTGGGTTATCTGCTTGCAGGTAGCCCTCAGTCGGCCTGATTAACAAAGTCTTGGGTCCTGCGCCGGTTGCTGTCCCTTCTTCCATGACGTCAGGTCGTCAGGGGTATAAAACATGCAGCCGACGCCATTACATCAGTCTTTCTTGCCGTGCGGTGCCCAAAGCAGAAGCAGTTCACAAATGCCGGTCGGCCGACTCATGAAATTTTTGTTTTCGAGTTTCAGAACCAAACTCTTCAACTAAAGCTAAGTACCCCGTTGGGGAAACTTTTTCTTGCTCCTTACTGATATCAGTAAAAGTTAATAATTGCATTACTTGTGGAAAGCAAATACCTCATAAAGATTTTCATTCGTACTGTATTCCTTGCCTAGGCCCTGACTACAACGTACCTTGCTGTCGGTTTTGTGCTTTATTTAATCAGCGCACTATCCGTCATCGGTATATTTTTGCCTCTAAATATTTCGGTTCTCGGTTTAATTATCCAGAAATGTCGTCGGTTAGCATTCCAACTACCGGGATTCCGAAAAAATGCAAAGATAAAGACAGAGACAGGCCGCCGAGGTCCAAAACTACCGACGACACTTCTCCTAAGCCAGTCGCCAGTTCGCCGGTACTCAGTGAGGCACTTTCGCAGCCCCTGATACCCGCTACTTCTGATTCGCAGGCCTCTACTGAGACCCATTCGGTGTCCGGTATGCTGTGAGATGCTTCAACTATGGAACCTGCGGATGTCTTTACCTTGGATGGGTCCGGAGCCGCTGTGCAGTCACCGGCTTCTGAGGGTGTATTCAGGCCTACGGACTTGCATATTAAATCAACGCCTCCTTCTTTACTTGGGCCTAAATCTCAAACCATGCCTAAAAAAAATGACGCCCAGACCGCATGCTCAGGCCTCTATATCTAAAAAACAAATGATAAGAATGGCTGAAGATCTAATAACTCTAATCGGGGGTAGCCAACCCCCACTCCCTCTTCTAAGAGGCCTAGGACTGAAGTTGATTATGAATCTTCTGATCAGGATTCTGTTTTTTTCTGATTCTTCTGATGATCTGGATTTGCCCTTATCTACTTGATTCTGATGCAGAGGACTCTATTCCCTCTGCTTCCCCTCCTGAGGATTTTTTTGGGGGGGAAACTCCTAAGGGAGCATTTCCACTGGGAAAGCCAGGATTTTTCTGATTCAAAAAAGAGGCTTGGGGATTTCCTTCTCCTACCTCAGCATAGGCCTTTAGCTATTCCTCCTGTACTAGACATTGTTGAAGATGCTTTTTCGGAATTAAGTTTGGCCCCTGATTCCTTGCTTCCTGCTCCCAGAAAACCTGACAGATACTACAGGATCCCTGAGTCCCACAAGTTCCTTTTTAAAAATCCTATTGCAGATCTAGAGACTATTTCCCAGGGGCCCAAGGGCATTAAGGCTTCTACTGCTAAAAATCCTACCCCTTCTGATAGACTCCAGGGCGCTGGATAGATTGGGTAAGAGGGTTTACACTTCTGCAACCTTGACCATTAGGGCTTTAAACTGTCAGTTTCATATGTTAAAGTATCAGCAACATGTTATTGGACTGGTTAAACAGAAAATGATGTTGATTCCTGACTGTGTGGAAAATAATTACAGGATTTAATGCATTCTGCTGAACATGTTGGAAAACATACTTTGCACTGTGGTTTTGATCCATTAGAGGCCTCTTGCAGGTCTGCTGTTACTGGGTCTGTGCTCAGAAGGCTATGATCATGTTAAAGCTAAATTGTTGGATGCTCCCTTAAATCAGGACCGCCTGTTTGGCAACAAGGCTGAGGAAGTTCTTAAAAAGATGGAAGATAAAGCTAAATCTATGCAAACTGTTAAAGATACTTACAAGTTCAGCCTCCTAGATTTAGTAGGCACTGGCCCTCTAAGAATTGGTCCTTTCTAACCCCTTCTAGCTCTTCTCAAGCCAAACGCAGACTCAGCAAAACCCCCAGGTTTCAGTCCCAGGGGACACACAGGACTAAGCAGTGGGGGGCCTCTGGGGGGCCTCCACTTCCAAATCTGGGAGTAAACTGTCTCACTGACTTCCTTTTAAAATTTCCAAGCACTTATCAACTGACTGCCCCTTTGGGGAGAAAGATTGTTCTTCATGCAAGGAATTGGGAACTCATTACCCAGGACAAATGGGTTTTAAATATAGTGTCCCAGGGATACAGATTTCACTTCCACACATTGCCAACATAAAGCGGGTGGCCGGACCTAACCCCAAATCAGTGGACAGAGGCCCAAAAACAAGTACTTTCTCTCTTAAGCATGGGGGCTATTCAACTGGTACCAGAAGAGGAAAAGGGACAAGGTTTCTACTCGAGACTTTTCCTGGTACCCAGAAAAGACAATTCATGGCGTTCTATCCTGGACCTGTCTACTCTAAACACCTTTTTGCAGATTCCAAAATTCAAGATGCTGACTCTTCACCAATTACTTCCTGTGCTAGGCAAAGATGCCTGGTTGGCAACCCTAGATTTAAAAGAAGCATACCTGCACAATCCCAATGAGGGAATCTTGCAGAAGATACCTACGCTTCAAAGCAGGCTACACGCACTATCAGTTCTCTGCACTGCCCTTTGGCTTATCTACTGTGCACAGGGTATTCACAAAGTGCCTAGCTCCAGTTATTGCATTTTGCAGGCAAAGAAATATTCTAATATACCCATACCTGGACGATTGTCTAATTCAGGCCAAAAGCCAGGACATACTTTTGAATCATCTGGCCTTTGTTCAAAGGGTTCTAACTTGTCTGGGGTACACCATAAACAAAAAGAAATCACACCTGGTACCCTGTCAACAAGTTATATTACTGGGAGCAAGCTTGAATACAATTTCCCAGATGGCTTACCTCATGCCAGAGAAACAAATTCATTTGACAACCTACTTCAAACAAGTGGCCACAAAGCCCTGCTATCTGCAAGACAAATACTGCAAGCCTTGGGGTTCATGGCCTGCTGCATTCTTCTAATTCCATATGCAAGACTGCATATGAGGAAACTACAGTGGTATCTATAATGCCTATGGTGTCAACATTCTCAGGAGGGCCTATGGTGTTCTCAGGATCTAGAAGCAATGATTCCTATCATACCTTGCCTATGCCTTGAGTTCCTTTGGTGGGCAGAGGCCTGCCACCAAAACAAGGGACTACCTTTCACACCACCCCCTGCCGCCCAAATCCTAACAACAGACACATCAGACTATGCATGGGGGGCTCACCTGGCAGGGAAGTGCATTCAGGGCAAATGGAACCCAAGTCAAATGCACCTGCGTATCAATCAAAAAGAAATGTTAGCTGTACAGAATGCTCTGACAGCCTTCAAGGACCACATTCTTCCAGGACAACTAATGGTAAAGACAGACAAAACCACTGATGTTAAGTTGTCAATCTCGCCTTCATTCTTGCTGGATGGGTTCGGAGCCGATCCTCGGCTCCAACTCGGCCAATACTAAAAGCTCGAGAGCTAATTCCCCCGGCTCGAGGCTCCCCTATATCCCACAATGCTAGGCGGTAACTACTCAGATCTCGTTTGCCGCTTTCGCTACGAGGTGCTTTTCTTACCGGCTCAGGCACGTAAGTAAATTTTTACCTTTGAGGTAGTACTAATTCCCCTTTCTTTCTTAGTTATATATATTGATAGTGTTTGTGTTAGTTTTTAGTTCTATCGACCCTTCTTTTTCGATTCCCACCCCTTTTATTGTTGTTAGTTCTAGGCCTTCGGCCATTCCCTCACCCCAGTCCCTTTTTTCAGTAGTGTTGTAGGGGCTTGTGTGCTTGTGTTTTATCTCTATTTTCTTAGTGTAGAGTGTCTGTGTGTGTGTTTGAGACAGCCCCTCTTCCTTATGTCTAAGGACAAGGTCTCAGGCTTCAAGAAGTGTGACTCGTGCTGTCAGAAGATGTCTCTGACAGACGGTCACACTTCTTGTGTGTACTGCCTGGGACCTGTGCACCTGCAGGACTCTTGTGCTGTCTGCCATGGTTTCAGCCCTCGAGTCCTGCAGGAGCGCAAAAACAAGCTCATCTTAAGGGGCTTGTTAAAGCCTGAAGGCCCCCCGACTCAGTCTGGGTCGGGTAAGCCTTCGAAAACTTCAAAACAGTTGACTCCTGCTCTTGAGTCGACTGTGGAAAAGTCAAAGCAGGCTTCATCATCGGCTCCGGCTGGAGCCGATGTTCTTAGGCCTCAAACTGTTACCTCGGCTCCGGCTGGAGCCAAGGCTGATAAGTCTTCATCGGCTCCGATACCATCATCGGAGCCAATGTCTAAAAAGAGGTCTAGATCCCCATCCATCGGATCTATTCCTAAGCCTCTTACCGTTACTTCGGCTCCGGCTGGAGCCGAAGCTAGTAAGTCCCCATCGGCTCCAATACCATTATCGGAGCCATTTTACAGAAAGAGATCCAGGTCCCCATCCATTGGATCTGTGCACTCTGCGCCAGGTTCCCCTCTCCTTTCGGAGCGGAGTCACAAAACCCATTCCTCTCAGTCTTCCAGGTTGTCAGACCATGATTTGCAGAGGGTGGTGAGTAGACTTCTTAAGTCCGAGGCACTGGCCCAAATGCTCCATAGCCCGACTCATCAGTCATTGGCTATTCCCATCCCAGATTACATTCCTTCTCCTACTCCTTCGAGTTCGGAGCCAAGGCTTGTTGGAGCCATGACTGTCGGTGCGTCGGATCCGATACCTTCCATTTCGGCTCCGTCGTCTGCTCTGATCTCCTCTTTGGAGGGATCTTGGCGCCGGACTTCCCTCGTCGGCTCCGAGGGGGCGAGTGGCATCGGACCCTTGTCCGACCCCGCTCTCCCTCTCGGGTCTTCGGCGCTGGTGAGTTCGGCTCCGCCATTGGCTTCGGAGCCGTCTCTGTCGGTGCCGGGAGGGGTCCTTGTCTCTCCCGAGCAAGGGCCTCGGGCCTTGCCTGACAGGGATGCCTTCGAGGTCATGCGGAGCGTGCTAGAACCAGGTTCTGCCCCTCAGTCGGTTCCCTCAGCCCCTCCATCTACAGTGCCTGCGGTGATTTCTACTCACCCTCTTGTCTCACACCGCAGAGAACCAACTCCTCAAGATTCCCCATTGGGAATTTCCTCCTCTTCCGAGGTCTCTCCTGACCCTGCAGGAGATCCCCCTAGGAAGAGGCAGTGCAAGAGGAAGCACATTGACTCCCCTGAGTCTATCACCTCTGACACTGACTTAGAGGAATCCGAAGGGTCCCTCGTTCCTCTGAGGATGTCTCCTTTGCAGACATCCTTGAAATCCTCAAACAGAGGGGGAATTGGCCAGCCCTTAACCCTTCGGAGGATGAGTCAGTGTATCTTGAGGCGTTTGGTTCTCGCCCTTCTACCTCCTGGGTGTCCCCTCCCTTTGACCCCCTTATGGAAGTGGTGGCAAGGAAGGCTTGGACGGCTCCTGACTCAGTGGAACCCACCCCGAGGAGACCATCCAAATTTATCACTGCCCCCACAGACAAACAGTTTTTATCCAAAGGTGTCCCTGTTGATGCCATGGTGGTGGCTGCAGCCACAAAGAAGGAATTAGCTGATCCTTCGGTTCCTGTCCATCCTCCTAATAAAGAATCTAGGACCATGGACAGTTACGGCAAGCGGATGTTCTCGTCAGTGACCTTTTCAATGCGGTCCCTGAATTACTTATGCCACTTCACCCGTCTCCAAAGAGATTTACTCAAGGATATGGGTGAACTGATGAAGGATCCTACAGCTGAGGGGTTCAAAGACACAATGAACTCCCAGTTGGCAACCCTAAATTCAATCGTGAACTCCTCCATGCGGCTAGTCTCAGCGCAGCAGATGGAGCGAGTAGATCCGCAGGCACAGGAGTTGCCTTACGAAGGCACGCCTGGATGCGGCTATGCAACTTTGCGGACCCTTTCAAGGCGTCCTTCACCAATTCCCCTTTTGGTGGATCGTCTTTGTTTGGTCCACAGGTGAAGGATACATTGACCAGGTGCGAGGTGGAAGGTAAGACTCTCTCTGCCGTAGGAGTCCGTTTTTCCACCCCTTCTAGACCCTATCCCAAAGGTCAGAGGGGAGGAAAAATGTGGTTCCGAAAACAATCCCAGGGAGTCTCATCTGACGCACAAGGCCGGTTTCCCCCTAGAGGCAGAGGGGGGAATAATAATAGACGCCGCCCCAGAGGCAGAGGAGGTCCGCAAAACCAGGGTAGCAGAGAGGTGTTCTCTGACAAACCCTTTCAGCACCCCTGAGGGGCTGCCCGGCTGTCCGCCGGAGGCAGTCGGGAAGATTATCGCTGTACCCAGAAGCCTGGCTTTCCCTAACTCAAGACAAATGGGTACAGTCGATCATATCCGAGGGTTACAAAATTCCCTTTATTCATATTCCAACACAACCAAAAAGATCCCTTCCAGACGTTCCACCCGGTCTAAGGGAAAAAGCAGCATTAGAAGTGTCAAAGCTGCTGTCAAAAGAGTCATCCAATCAGTCCCAGCAGACCAGCAAGGATCCGGAATCTACTCCAAATTCTTTTTGGTACCAAAAAAAACAGGGGACTGGAGACCCATTCTGGATCTCAGCCACTTAAACAAGTTTGTCAAAAACAAAATTCGGATGGTCACGCTACAGTCCATCCTACCCTTCTTGGGTCAGGACAATTGGATGTGCTCGATAGATCTTCAGGATGCGTACTATCACATCAAAATGAACGGACGCTCCAGGAGATATCTCCGCTTCAGGCTGGGAGCCAATCATTACCAATTCAGGGCCCTGCCCTTTGGTCTCACTACAGCCCCCCGGGTGTTCACCAAATGCATGGCAGTGGTCACGGCTCACTTGAGGCGCCAGGGATTCCAGGTGTTTCCATATCTGGACGATTGGCTCCTTACTGCCACCACCAGACATCAGCTTCTCCTATCCAGGGATTTCACCATTCAAACCTGTCAAGCTGGAGGCATTTCAATAAATTTAGAAAAATCTGCCTTGTCGGTCTATTACTTTCATAGGTGCCAAATTAGATACACAGACCCTTTCAGCCACACTCACAGAGCAGAGGGTTTTAAACATCCGGAACCAAGTATCCCTTCTATCGCAATTAGTCAAAGTCAAAGCCAGACTGGTACTGAAGGTACTAGGACTCATGGCAGCAGCTATTCCCCTTCTCCCCTTAGCTCGCTTTTACATGAGGATCCTCCAATGGATGCTCTTTACCCAATGGTCCTTTCAACGACTCCCAATGTCCCACAGCATTTTGATAACTCAAGTATGCAAGAATCAACTGTCTTGGTGGGTAACGTCACCTCAACTTCTCCAAGGAAGACCCTTCACTCTCCCCCCTCCAGTTGCCACGTTGACAACAGATGCCTCCCTGATTGGGTGGGGGGGCATTATCAGGGCAGGACAGTCCAGGGCACGTGGCAACCCTTCGAGTGCCACTTGCACATAAATGTCTTAGAGATGAGAGCAGTGCTTTTAGCGTTGCAAGCCTTAAACGACTCTCTTCCCAAAGGGACTATTGCAATTCAAACGGACAACATGTCCGTGGTGTGGTACATCAACAAACAAGGCGGAACCAGATCATACCCTTTATGTCGAGAAGCACTCAGACTTTGGCAATGGGCGATCTCTTCTCAGCGTTTTCTGATAGTGACGCATATTCCCGGGAAATCCAACGCCATTGCAGACAAGTTGAGCAGAGCAATTCTCATGCCACACGAGTGGTCTCTAAACAAATCAATTCTAGAAGAGGTATTTCTAAGATGGGGCCATCCTTGCTGCGATCTTTTTGCTACTCCCCAAAACAGCAAGTGTCAAGACTTCTTCACGCTCTTCCCGTTACCAGGCCATCCCACAAGAGACGCTCTAGTCCACGATTGGCCCCGGGGACTTCTGTATGCCTTTCCCCCCTTTCCACTGATACCTCAACTAATTCAGAAAGCCATCGCCTTGAGAGTGACTATGATCCTCATTGCCCCTTACTGGTCTCGACAGATATGGTTCCCCTTTCTTCATCGCTACCTTTTGGAGCAGCCTTGGCATCTGGACCCAGTACCAGATCTGATTACCCATCAGTCGGGTCAGCTGCACCAATCTCTGTCTTCCCTAAACTTCACAGCATGGTTTCTCCAATTCCTACCTTAGCCAGGCTTCCATCAATATCTCGCTCGGTTCAAGATATCTTGATAGCCTCTCATAAATCCTCTACCCGGAAGATTTATACTAGTAAATGGAAACGTTTTTCCCTTTGGGCATCATCGAAAAGCATTGATCCTTTTACTGCACCTATCCAGTCTATTTTAGACTTTCTAGCAGAACTTTTTCATTTAGGATCTTCTGCATCAACCATTAGAGTTCAATTGGCTGCCATATCAAATTTTCATGTTGGTGTCTCAGAATCCAGCATCATGGCTCACAAACTCTGTAAAGCCTTCTTAAGAGGTCTATTTCTTCTCAAACCTCCAACCAAAGACCCTCCGCCTCAATGGGATTTAAACTTGGTTCTGGCATCTTTAATTCTTCCCCCCTTCGAACCAGCGGATTCATGTTCTGTGAAATTGCTTTCTTGGAAGACACTTTTTCTGGTAGATATAACTTCAGCGAAAAGAGTATCAGAACTCCATGCTCTATGCAGTCGCCCTCCTTACTTAGTTTTTCACAAAGACAGGGTATCTCTTCGGACTAATCCATCCTTTTTACCAAAAATTTCTTCTCAGATTAACCTAAACCAGGTTATTGATCTTCCCGTTTTTTTCCCTAACTATTCAAATAGGTCAGAGCAAAAGCTGCATTTTTTGGATGTTCATCGCCAACTGAGATATTACTTAGACAGAACTAAACAACTCAGGAAATCTGATCAATTGTTTCTGTCATATGCAGAAGGAAGATTGGGCCTTCCAGTCACTAAAGTATCTCTATCTAGATGGCTCACCTCTACAATTACTTTTATCTATGAGATCAGACATCAAAAATTACCCTCAAGACCTAGAGCTCATTCAACTAGGGCAGTAGCTACATCCATAGCCTTTCAGGACAGGTTGCCTATAGACTTAATTTGTGCAGCAGCCACCTGGGCTTCTCCTCATACATTCATTTCACATTACAAATTGGACATGGTCTCCAGAAGCCGTGCCAATTTTGGTTCCACTGTTCTCAAGAGTCTGTTCCGATAGGCCACCCGGGATAAGGTGCTAGGGATGCGGTCCCATCCAGCAAGAATGAAGGCGAGATTGACAACTTAACATTAAGAAGTTATGTACCTACCATAACGTTCCATGTTAGTTGTCTTCTTCTCGCCTTCTTTCTTGCATCCCTCCCTCCTTCCCCCAAGCCTGGACAGACCGACTGGAATTCTTTTGTGTTTCTTCCTCTGAAAATTGTTAATCCATTCTTGGAGAATAGTATTGCTTGGTATAGCTACCAAACGAGATCTGAGTAGTTACCGCCTAGCATTGTGGGATATAGGGGAGCCTCGAGCCGGTGGAATTAGCTCTCGAGCTTTTAGTATTGGCCGAGTCGGAGCTGAGGATCGGCTCCGAACCCATCCAGCAAGAAAGAAGGCGAGAAGAAGACAACTAACATGGAACGTTATGGTAGGTACATAACTTCTTATTATGTGGTACATAAACAGTCAGGGGGGTACACATTCTTACCCCCTCTGCAGACTAGCCATGGCATTGTGGAACACAGCCTTGAGCTACCAAGTGCACCTACAAGCTCAATTCCTGCCAGGAAAATTAAATACACTGGCAGATGGACTAAGCAGAAACCTCATGGACCCACACAAGTGGAAACTGGAACCAAGGATTTTCAACATGTCGACAAGCAAATGGGGGAGCCCAGATATAAACCTGTTTGCCTCTCCCCAGAACTACCAGTTGGACAAATTTTGCACAAGGACTCCCCACAAACAATCCTGGAAAGTGGATGTTCTGTTCTTCAGCTGGAAAAACCTATCAGTCTATGCCTTCCCCCCTCTGCCTCTGCTCTCCAATGTACTACTAAAAATAAAACAGGACAAACCAAGGATGATTTTGATGGCTTCAGCCTGGCCGTGCCAACATGGTACCCCCTCCTGCACAGTGTGTCACGGTTATCCCCATGGCACCTGCCTCAGACTCCTTCCCTGTAGTCTCAGCAGCAGAACCAGATTCTGCACCATCAGCTTCTAACACTGAACCTTGCAGCCTGGCTAATTACTTAATCTCTCCTTTACCATCCCTCAATAAACCTGTTCATGGATATCATTTTAGAGGCAAGGAGGCCTAGTACTAGAAAATCTTATGCTGAAAAATAGAAAAGATTCTGTGCCTGGAACCAGTCTCAAGGGATGAGCACAGCAGCGCCCAATTTACCTCAGAATTTACAATACTTAACTGAGATGCTTCACAAGAGCCTGTCTTTTTCCTCTATTAAAATCCACGCCTCAGCCATTTCAGCTCATTATAACACAGAACCTCCCCTCTTCTCTCATCCACTGCTCAAGCAGTTCCTCAGAGGGGCCAAAAATGTGAGACCACCCAGGAGAGCTCCAACCCCAGCCTGGGACCTTAACTTTGTTTTGGAGAAACTCACTCTACCTCCTTTCGAGCCAGCTGCTACTGCAGACTTAAAATTTCTTTCTTGGAAAACAGCTTTCCTTTTAGCAATCACTTCAGCTAGAAGGGTATCTGAATTACAGGCCCTTATGGCAGTGGAGCCTTTCACCATCTTTCATTCGGACAGGGTGACCCTCAGAACCAGTCCATCCTTCATGCCCAAGGTGGTATCCAGTGTGGCTCTTAATCAGTCCATTCATTTACTAACCTTCTTTCCCAATCCACAGAACAAAGGGGAACGGATACTGCATTCCTTAGATGTGCACAGACAACTTAGATTCTACTTGGACAGGACTAAACCTCAAAGGAAATCTGAACAACTGCTGGTGGAATTTGCTGCAGGGGCAGAGGGGAAGGCTATTTCAAAGCAAACCATTTCTAAATGCAATCATTTCTGCTATAAACACCATGGAAAACATATCCCCCAGGGGATCAGACCTCACTCCATCAGGGCTACATCTACCTCTGCAGCCTTTCTCAGAGGCATCCCTACCAGGGACATCCTAGAAGCTGCTACCTGGAGTTCTGTACATACTTTCACCAAGCATTATCATTTGTCAATTTTCTCTAAATCCAGAGCTGGCTTTGCCACTGCAGTCTTGCAGGGCCTTATAGCTGGTCCTCATGCTCCTAATGCTATCTAAATTCCTCCTCCCAACCATAGCTTTGGGACTCTACCCAAATGTAATGACTGCAACAGTGAAACATGAAGAACATAGTACAGTTGTGTACACTTACCATAAATGTAGATGTTTGAGTGTATTCACTGTTGCAGTCCTGGTTACTCTCCAGCCCCCTAACTTCTTTTGGCTATACCTCTACTTTCCTTTACTATGCTTAAAAGCCTTTTTGGTGTATTTGCTTTTTTGTTGGAGGTACATAATTGTACTTTTATATTTAATTGCTTCCCATTAGGGGGGCACCTGACATCTGGGGCAAGAAAAACTGATGTAATGGCGTCGGCTGCATGTTTTATACCCCTGACGACCTGACGTCATGGAAGAAGGGACAGCAACCGACGCAGGACCCAAGACTTTTTTAATCAGGTCGACTGAGGGCTACCTGCAAGCAGATAACCCAAATGTAATGACTGCAACAGTGAATACACTCGAACATCTGCATTTATGGTAAGTGTACACAACTGTACTTTTGGTATGTACTTATCAGAAGTTCAGGTCAAAAGTAAGGGGTTGTGGCTGACCAGGTATGCAGACAACTAGGTGCAATCACTGAATCCCCAAATGATATCAGTATACTCCAGGAGGGTCTCACGCAGACCAGTGACTAGTGCATTAGTCATGGTCTCAAACTGAAGGCAAAGAAATGCATCCTCATTCCCTTCGGCACAAAGTCCCCTCACACTATTAAATCAACAACAATACCCAAAGTACCCGTGAAGTGGTAAGGGACCTGGGATCATAAGTTGACTGCGACCTTAACTTCGACCACTGTCTACTGTAGTAAGGAAAGCTTTCTACATAGCACACTTGATTAGTAAAGGCATCGCCTCGAGAGCAAAAGAAGTTATACCCCCTTATACTCAGCACTTATTCAGCCCATAATTGAGTGTAATGCTCCATTTGGCATGTAGCGTACTAAGCACCTGCAGCAATTAGAGAGACTTCAGAGGTTTCTAACAAAGAAGATCAAGGGACTCCAGTATGTGCCTTGCACAGACTGACTAAAGTCCCTGTCACTTTACCCCATATCATATAGACTTCTTGGGAAGACTTACGCCTGGCCTACAGAGCAACCCAAGTTGTAAACCGAATGAACTTTAAGCATATCTGTAAATCAAATGGGCTGGAGCCCCACCATTCTAGGGACCTAAATTTGGCCTGTGACTTAAATAGGAAATGTTGGAGGGACAGATTTATCTCCCAACTACTGCCGCGTTTTTGGAACAGGCTACCAATTCATGTGAAACAGAGCATATATGTGACACTGTTCAAGAGGAACCTGGACGAGAGGATGGGGCATCGTAAATTCTTACAGGGAATAAAGCCCACAACTCTTCTCGACATAGGCAGTCATCATTTAATGCAATCTTAGGTATTGACTAGCATTTCTATGGTATTACATTGGGATGAAACAGCTAGGCTTAAAATGACCAGTGGGTCGATAGCCTAGTCATTTCCTATGATCCTGTGATCCTATGATCAGCATAAAAGGTCCTGATTGCATCTCATCATGCTTGTACATTATAGCTCTTCAGTGTGTTCTACTGTTACTGATACTAACCTATGTTCAAACATATCCACCTGGAGCATCACCAGCAGAAATGAGTGGTCCTGTGTGCAACTCAGCACTGATATCTGTCACTCCTCCACACATAACAGAATTTTGTGGACCCACATTCAGAGATGGCTGGAATTTCTCCATTTCTCTCACAGGTAGTTTGGTTGAGAGACCCCTCCCCCCCAACTTGGCTGTCTGCTTCTGTGCCAGTCAGGCTTCCCTAGAGCATGTGGCATTGAGCATATTGATGGCCCTTCTCTGGACTTAACATCAATGCTGTCAGCTTCCACAAATCAAAATTCTTATTTTTTGTCACTCCCCTATAGGCACGCTCACTGAAGTCCAGATCTGTTGTTGCACTAACTAGCTGCCAGATGTTGTCATCATCAACATGCATGCCTGCATGAAGGCTGCCATACTTCATTGCATTGTGAATTTTTAAATGGCCATGGCTTTCAAGGGCACTGATGTTGTCATGGTCCCCACATGGTACTCTAGAAAAAGCAAAATCTTTCTTTTCTTGCTAGATAGGGTCCACCAGGAGTAGCTGATTGATGACTGTTATGAGGGTTTCCAATATAAAGTAGATGCCTGGCATATTCTTGCCAGATTGGTCTCCAATACCAGTGACATACCTCACTCTAGTGAGCAGGGCAGGCACTACTACAGTGACCTGAAGAGGTGCTATCATGACCTTTTATGCTGATGGGAAGAAAAAGGCAGGGCAAGGGCTCCTGAGAAGTATTGTAGGCAAGCAGTGCTTTACACTGCTCTGTTATTTCCCCTGTAGCTATGTGTGATTTTACTAGACATTAACTGATGACTGTTGTATTTATTGATATTTTTGCAGGTCAGGGTGGGATTATGGATAGCTCTGTTCTGTCTTGTTGCAGAGGAGAATAAGTGGCAGTCTGTTATAGTTGTGCTGCTTGTATGTGGTGACCACTGCCAGGATTTGTTTGCTTATCATTAAAGCTTTTGCAGTAGTTTGTTAAAATGCTGCAGTTTACCTATAACCACTGGCATAGGTTTTATAGGTGCCAGTGAAGTATATGTAGTGTTTTGTTATAGAAATGCACCTTAGGTATGATAGATGCCATAGATTTATAGCTGGAAGTGAATTATCTGTATCTCATTTGTTCACCCACTATGGCAACCCCTATAAATACATACTGCTTTGCATGCCCACATGTAGAATGTACATGCTTATTGCATAGGCATAGTAGTTATTTGTAATGGGATGACAACCTCTCTCTTCCTGCAGTCCTTATTTCTCATTATCTGCCATACAAGGTGGTTGTTATATCCATGAGGTGTGCACAGTGGCCATTTTGGAATATAGTTGGGTGGCTTGTGTGGAAGATGTTCTTCGCGTTTCACTGTTGCAGTCATTACAGTTGGGTAATCTGCTGGCAGGTTGCCCTCAGTCGGCCTGAATTCCAAAGTCTTGGGTCCTGCGTCGGTTGCTGTCTTTCCGTCCATGACGTCAGGTCATCAGGGGTATAAAACATGCGGCCGACGCCATTTTTTTTAGTCTTTCTTGCTGCGCGGTGCCCGAAGTTGAAGCTTTTAGCAAGTGCCGGTCGGCCGACTACTGAAATATTCGAGTTTGAGTTTCAGAACCGAAGTCTTCACTAAAGCTAATCTTCACTAAAGCTAAGTACCCAGTTGGGGAAACTTTTTTCTTGCTTTTTACTGATGTCAGAAAAAATTAATAATTACATTACTTGTGGGAAGCAAATACCTCATAAGGATTTCCATTTGTACTGTATTCCTTGCCTAGGCCCTGATCACAATGTGCCTGGCTGTCGGTTTTGTGCTAGATTTAACCAACGCACTATTAAGTGTCAGTATATTTTTGCATCTAAGAATTTTGGAAACAGATTTAGCTACCCAGAAATGTCGTCGGATAGCAATCCGACTACCAGAGTACATAAAAAATGCAAAGAAAAGGACAGAGAAAGGCAGTCGAGATCCAAAACCAACGACGAAGCTTCTCCTAAGCCAGTCGCTGGTAAGCCGGTACTCAGTGAGGTGCTTTCGCAGCCCCTGATACCCGCTACCTTCGAGTCGCAGGCCTCTTCCGACACCCATGTGGAGTTCGGCATGCCGCAGGATACTCAAGGTATTGGACCGACGGATGTATCTCCCTCGGATGGGTCCGGAGCCACTGAGCAGGCACCGGCTTCTGAGGGTGTATTCAGACCTCAGCATTTTTATATCAAGCTGACGAAAGTTGCAAAACCTAAGGCAAAGACACCTTCTAAAACTAAAAATAACGACGCCTGAGCCACGTGCACAGGCATCTATGCCTAGAAAACAGATGATCAGAATGGCTGAAGACCTTATTACCTTGATCAGGGGTACCCATCCCCCTCCAGATAAGCGGCCCAGGCAAGACACTGACTATGAATCTTCAGATCAGTTTTCTATTTCTTCTGATTCCTCTTCTGATCAGGAATTATCTTTACCTCCCTGTGAGGATTCTGATGCTGAGGAGTCTATTCCATCTGCATCTCCTCCTGGGGATTATTCATTTGGAGAAACCTTGCATACTTTGAGGGAGCATTTTCACTGGGAGAGTCAAGTCTTCTCAGAATCAAAAAAGAGGCTCAGGGATTTCCTTCTTCTCCCTCAGAACAAGCCTTTAGCCATTCCCTCTGTTTTAGACATTGTGGATGATGTGTTTTCGGAGTCAAGCCTGACCCCTGACTCCTCACCTCTGGCTCCCAGTAAGCCTGACAGGTATACAGGGTCCCTGACTCTCATAAATTTTTAATTAGAAACCCTGCTGCTGATCCTGAAACTATTTCACAGGGTCCAAAGGGAGTTAAGGCCTAAACAGCAAAAAACCCTACCCCCTCCGACAGGGATTCAAGGGCACTGGACAGATGGGGAAAAAAGGTTTATACATCTGCAACCTTGGCAATCAGGGCCTTAAACTGTCAATTTCATATGCTTAAGTACCAACAACATGTCATGGGATTGTTGAAACAGAAAATGATGTTGATTTCAGAATGTACAGAAAATAAGGAATTGCGGGAATTATTGCATGCAGCTGAACAAGTTGGAAAGCATACTTTGCAATGTGTTTTTGATTCTTTAGAGGCCTCCTGCAGGGCCACAGTTACTGGATATGTGATTAGGAGGCATGCCTGGTTAAAGGAACAAAATTTGCCTGATCATGTTAAAGCTAAATTGCTAGATGTACCTTTACAGCATGATTCTCTGTTTGGTATTAAGGCAGAAGAGGTTTTAAAGAAAATGGAAGACAAAGCTAAGTCTATGCAAACTGTTAAAGATTTCTTACAAGTGCAGCCAAGTGCAGCCACCAAGATTCAGTAGACACTGGCCTACAAAAAATTGGTCCTTTCCTGTGTCAGACAGAGCTCAAAGGGGCAAATCCAGACACCGTAAGGGTTCCAGGTACCAGGCTCAAGACTCATACAGGGCAAAGCAATGGGGCGCATCCACCTCCAAATCTGGAGGAGATAAAGCACAAACCTACAGAAAGCAAACCCAATGACTTCCCTCTGGGCAAGAATGCTTGGCTGGTGAGTTTAGACCCAAAAGAGGCATACCTGCATGACCCAGTAAGACAGTTGTGCAGAATATACCTCAGATTCAAGGCTGGCTTAATGCATTACCAATTCTCTGCACTGCCCTTTGGCATATCTACTGTGCCCAGGGCTCTTTACAAAGTGCCTGGCACCAGTAATTGCATTTTGCAGACAAAGAAGTATTCAAATATATCCTTACTTGGACGACTGTCTCATTCAAGCAGAGAACAAGGACACTCTTCTACGACACCTGGTGTTTGTGAAAAGGCTTCTAACATGCCTAGGGTACACAATAAACGAAAAGAAATCACAACTGGTACCCTCTCAAAATATAACATTTTTGGGTGCAAGCTTGAATACAACTGCCCAGATGGCTTACCTCACGCCAGACAAACAAAGGCAACTGACTACTTACTTCAAACTGATGGCAACAAAAACCCAATCTTCTGCAAGACAAATTCTGCAGGCTCTGGACTTCATGGCGTCCTGCGTCCTACTAATTCCATATGCAAGACTGCATATGAGGAAACTTCAGTGGTACCTAAAAAGTTTATGGAGTCAACATTCACAGTCTGGAAACAATGATTCCTCTCATCCCCTGCCTGCAACAGGAGTTTCTATGGTGGGCAAAGGCCTGTCACCAGAACATGGGATGGCCATTCTCTCTACCCCCTGCCAGCCAACCCTTAACAACAGACGCATCAGGTTATGCCTGGGGGGCCCACATGGCAGGAAGATGCATTCAGGGCATATGGGCACCAAATCAAATGCATCTACATATCAACCAGAAAGAGATGCTAGCTGTTCAAAATGCCCTAACAGCCTTCAAGGACTTACTTCATCCAGGATAACTACTGATAAAGACGGACACCACAGTCATGTGGTATATAAACAAGCAAGGGGGCACACACTCATACCCCCTTTGCAGATTAGCCATGGCACTGTGGGACACAGCCTTGACCTACCAAATAAATCTTCAAGCTCAATTCCTGCCAGGAAAACAAAACACTCTGGCAGACAATTTAAGCAGAAACCTTATGGATCCTCACGATTGGAAACTAAATCCACAAGTCTTCAGCATGACAGCAGAGAAATGGGGGAGCCCATACATAGACCTATTTGCCTCTCCTCAAAATTATCAACTGAAAAGATTCTGCACAAGGACTTATCACAGACAAGCATGGAAAGTGGACACCCTATCCTTCAGTTGGAAAAACCTATCGGTTTACGCCTTTCCTCCTCTGCCTTTTCTACCCAAGGTCCTCCTAAAAGTCAGACAAGAGAAGCCAAAGATGATATTAATTGCCCTGGACTGGCCCCGCCAATACCGGTACCCAGTCCTAAGGAACTTGTCACAATACCCAGCTTGGACCTTGCCTCAAAAACCACAACTACTGTCCCAGCAAAACAATCAGATCCTGCACAATCGACTACAGACTCTGAACCTGGCAGCGTGGCTAATCCTGTAATCATACGGACGACACCTCTCAGTAAAGCTGTGATGAATGTCATTTTGGAAGCCAGAAGGCGTAGTACTAGAAAATCATATGCTGACAAATGGAAGAGATTCTGTGCTTGAAATCAAGCACAAGGAACTGATACAGCAGAACCGCATATTCCTCAGATATTACAATACTTAACTGAGATGCTGAAAAAGGCCCATCTTTCTCATCAATCAAAATCCATGCCTCTGCCATTTTGGCTCATTACAATAAAGAGCCACCAATCTTTTCTCGTCCTTTACTAAAGCAGTATCTTAGAGGAGCCAAAAATTTAAGGCCTCCTAGAAGATCACCATTACCTGCATTGGACTTCAATTATGTGTTGGAAAAGCTCACCCTGCCTCCATTTGAACCAGCTGCTACCGCTGATATAAAGTTCTTATCATGGAAGACAGCTCTGCTACTAGCAATTACTTCAGCAAGAAGAGTTTCAGAGCTACGGGCCCTCATGGCTGTAGAGCCTTTTATCATATTTTACCCAGACAGGGTGTCTCTGAGGACAAATCCTACTTTTATGCCTAAGGTCGTTTCCAGTGTGGCTCTTAACCAAACAATTCATCTGCCAACTTTTTATCCAAATCCGCAGAACAAAGGGGAGAGAATTTTGCATTCCTTGGATGTACACAGACAGCTAAGATTCTACTTGAGCAGGACTAAAGCTCTAAGAAAAAACAAGCAATTACTAGTGTCATATGCTGCAGGATCAGAAGGAAAGGCTATTTCAAAGCAGACAGTTTCAAAGTGGATAAGCCATTGCATCCGTTTCTGCTACTTAGACCATGGCAAACCTGTGCCCAAGTGTATTAGGTCTCACTCCACCAGGACTGCAGCTACTTCAGCAGCCTTTCTCAGAGGAGTACCAACCAAGCGGGGCATTCTAGAGGCTGCTACTTGGAGTTCGCTTCACACCTTTACAAAGCATTACCATTTGCCTGTCTACTCTAAGTCCAGGGCAGACTTTGCCACTGCAGTGCTGCAGGGCCTTATAGCCTTACCTAATGCTGTTTAGCTCCAGCCTCCCAACCATAGCTTTGGGATTCTACCCAAATGTAATGACTGCAACAGTGAAACACGAATAACATAGTACAGTTGTGTACACTTACCATAAATGTAGATGTTCGAGTATATTGACTGTTGCAGTCCAGGTTACCCTCCCACCTTCCCCCTGTCATTCTACAGTTTATCTTTCCTTCTCTATCTTCTACAACCTATGTGATGTATTTGCTTGTAGATGATAGTAAAGTTTATATTGATGCATGTGTGTGTGTGTATGTGTATGTATGTATGTATATATATATATATATATATATATATATATATATATATATATATTTAGAATATTGCTACCTTTTTGGGGACACCTGACATCGGAGGCAAGAAAAACTAAAGAAAATGGCGTCGGCTCCATGTTTTATACCCCTGACGACCTGACGTCATGGAAGAGAAGACAGCAACCGACACAGGACCCAAGACTTTGGAATTCAGGCCGACTGAGGGCAACCTGCCAGCAGATTACCCAAATGTAATGACTGCAACAGTGAATATACTCGGATATCTACATTTATGGTAAGTGTACACAACTGTACTTTTTAGGGGAGTTATGTGTGGGTATGTTTGTGGGGCCTCGGGCACCTTAATGTAGGGTGGGGTGGGATGTGGGCAGTGGGGTGTGTTAGGGTGTGCGATGGGTGCTGGGAGTGGGGACATTGCTAGCATATTGCCACTGCTTCTCTCCAGTATATATCCCTGTTGTTCATACTTTCACCTGACATAACCCTTATTTTTTGCTACCACCATGTTATGTGGGCTGGTGCGTAGGAAATAATCTTATGGTCTTTTTTCAAATTATCTTCTGACAGCTTTGTGTGTTGCACATGGTTGCTTCTCTGCGCATGGTACAGCACAGTGCTCTTCTAGTGACGCTAGGCTGCATAGATGTTGTCACTGCACAAGTCCACATGGCATACCTCTAAACATGTCTTTTCCTCTAGGACTACTGGGCCACTGCTCCACACATCCCCATGACATCTATTATCCAATATCTCATTACCACCTCCACATCCAGTCTAGGAAAGTGGGACACTGATACTGCACACCTGTCCACACATCGTACCATAAGGATTTGAGATTATGCACAAAGGAGGAACTATCTGAAGTGCATTAATAGCATATGAAGAGCTTCTGTATTTATTTATTGGCATTTGTTTACCAGGGAAATCCATCTGAGCAGTGCCCTTTTTCAGCAGAAGTCTTTGAAGAGAAGCTCCATTGTAGACATTATGAACTTCATTTGCATTGTTTCATTATTTACAGTCAGTTTCATTTATGAGCAACAGTTCCATTATTCAGATATTCTTGACATTACTTATATCATTTACAAACAGTTTTGATTAAAAATAACATTTACATTGATTGTATATGAATATGTTTTTAAGATAAGGAGTTAAAGCAGCCCAGAGAAAGGGAGGGGACACAAGGAGGGTAAAGGAGATGAGATGATAGAAGAGAGTATAGTTGTGGTAGTTTTGTGCAGCAGAAATTTATGGCACAAATTCATATAGCTACATTTGTACCATTTTAACCAGGGGTGGCTAAACAAGTAGTAATGTATCTATATGAATTTGTGCCATAACTAGAAAGAGAGACAATGATACTACTCAGCTGTCCACCATCTTGTCATAGGGATTTGAGATTCTGCATCTAAGCAGAACTATCTGAAGTACTGTAATAGCATATGAAGAGCCTGTGTAGTACAACATTAGGTATCACTTGGAGTGGTCATATTTAACGGACATAATACTAATGTCATTCTTTTTGTGACTTCCTTCCCCTCTTTATCACTGTCTATCATTTTAATGTTTTGTTTGGTGTTTGTTATTCTGTTTCTATTCATTTATGTTAACATTTGCTGCAGTATCTGCTACAGCAGTGCCAGTGATGCAGTGCAGGTCCCCATCCCACTGTAGCCTGGTCTTCTTCTGCCAACACTGTACTTGGCTCCAGACCTGCTTCCCCATTGTGTATAGTGTGGAGCAGCCATCACCAGTGGCCTGTGACACTCACACCCCAGAGAAGAGTGCTTTTGTTCCCTCCAGTAGCACTGCCCTGGGTTCACAACATGTCACTAATTAGGAGTTGATGAAGGTGGTAGGGAAGTTGGTAGACCAGCGCATGGAGGCCCATGTTGTCCACCTAGAAACTGTCTGCATGAGACTTCGAGTCGTACTGCTGTCTGGCTCTGTCTTCACCACCTGAAGCAGAGGGGCCAGTGTGGAGTGCACTCGGAGTAGTGACTGACTTCCCTCGGTGTAGCCCAGGCAATATGGTAACAGGAGTTGGATACCCACCCTGTCCCCCATCATGGTGTTTCCTTTCCTTTTGTAGCACTTCCCTCCCATTTCTTGTTCAATCCTCCCCATCACCAATGTCCTCCCTCTGTCTGTATGTCTATAATTCCACTGCCAACCCCTCACTTTGTGTCAGCACTTTCCCGTCAGTATTTGTCTGTATTTTATATTTATTTGTGAGCCCATGCCTAACCCTTACAACCTTTCCCATTTTTCCTTAAACAAAAAAAAGAAAAAAGAAAATGGGTGTCTGTCCCACAAACAGAAGTATACCCTTTGTCATTCTACTAGATGTTCATCGTGCATACAGCTGCAGTAATCACAGATGGGTTCTCTGCCGTCAGGCGGGTCCTCGGTTGGCCGAATTCCAAAGTCTAGGTCCGGCGTCGGTTGGTGTCGCTTTCTCTCTTGACGTCAGTGAGGCCAGAGTATATAAGACACAGCCGACGCCATGTTCTTCAGTCTTTTTTGCTGCGCGGTGCCCGAAGCAGAAGCAGTTCACAAGTGCCAGTCGGCCAGCTCCTGAATTTACGAAAAATTGGAAACCGAAGTCTTCATTAAAGCTAAGTACCCCGTTGGGGAAACTTTTCTTGCCTCAGACCGATGTCAGAAAAAGTTAACAATTGTATTTCTTGTGGGAAGCAAATACCGCATAAGGATTTCCATTCCCTCTGTATACCTTGTTTAGGCCCAGACCACGACGTCTCGGGCTGTCGCTTTTGCACTACTTTCAATAAACGCACTATTAAGCGTCGGGCGGAGTTCGCCCAACACTTTTTTGGAAAAGCCTTTGATTATAAAATGTCGTCGGAGACTCCGACTACCGTTTTGTCCAAAAAACGCAAGGACAAGGACTGACACACGAGGTCCGCGGTCCCCACCGACACCACGCCAAAACCGACTACACGTGGTCCGGTTCTCAGCGAGATGCCTTTGCAGTCCCTGACTACCGACGACACTTCCTTGGCGGTGTCCTCTGTACCCGAGACCGCAGGTACCTCGGCCCTTTCCCAGACTACAACCGAAGCCATTGCTAATGTTGAGCCTCCTAATGTGGACAGGTCCACTTCCACCCATGGTGTCTTTAGACCCTCATCTTCTTTTTCTATTAAGGCCTTTACTAAATCCAAAGCAGCCAGGCATCCCAAGAGGCCTGTTACACAGGGCCCTTCTCCAGGCCCCATGCCTAAAAAACAGATGCTGAAAATGGCTGAGGATTTGATTACTCTTATCAGGGGTTCTCAACCCCCTCCAGAAAAGAGACCCAGAGTGGAGGAAGATTCTCCCTCTTCTGATCAGGGCTCCATTTTATCAGAACATTCTGATGTAGAGGAACACTCTTACTCCCCTTTTGAAGATTCGGATGCAGAGCAGTCCATTCCTTCTGTATCTCCTCCTGAGGATTTTTCTTTTGGGGAAACCTTGCACACTTTAAGGGAACACTTCCATTGGGAAGGCCAAGACTTTTCTGATTCCAAGAAAAGACTTAGGGAATTTCTTTTGTTACCTCAACACAGGCCTCTGGCGATACCTCCTGTTTTGGACATACTTGATGATGTTTATTCGGAGGCTTGCCTTAACCTGGATTCCCTGCCTCCTGCACCAGTCAAACCTTGGTGCAGGCTGGAGAAGTTGTTTGACCGCAACTGAGCTACAAAATATAAGTATTTTTTGATTATTTTAACAGATTACTGTTTTTATAATTTAATATATATAAAGCACTTTGTCTATTCAGAATCTTCAGAAATCTTTTTCTGTTTAAAAACTTTCATAGCTTGTTGTCTTAGGCTATTGTATAAACTGAAACATTTACTCTGTGTAATTATCTCTTGGCTAGTGGGGGCTGGTTCTTTTTGTGTTCTTGTAAAAAAAAAGTTGTTGTTCTGGTCTTTGGTGCAGGCTGGAGAAGTTGTTTGACCGCAACTGAGCTACAAAATATAAGTACTTTTTGATTATTTTAACAGATTACTGTTTTTATAATTTAATATATATAAAGCACTTTGTCTATTCAGAATCTTCAGAAATCTTTTTCTGTTTAACAACTTTCAGAGCTTGGTGTCTTAGGCTATTTTGTCCCACCCTCCCTCCCTGTTGGTGTCTTGCTCTTATACTTGGTGGCTTTGCAGTTGCCCGCCCCTACTGTGACACACCTCCCAGACTAGTGTCATTAGCTCATTCTTCTTAATACAGAGAGAACATTTGATAAGGCCTTCTGTTCCTCCTTTTTACCTTTTCAAAAGTAAAACAAAACTTTTTTTTCTTCTTCGCCTGAACCTTCTTGTGTTCTGACTGTCCTTCTCAAACATATTGGAAATATACAGTATATTTCAGAGCATTTGTTATAACTGTATTTGCTATAACTGATTTAAGTATTTTTTTCTGGCTTTTTGAATATTTACTGCTTAGCGACTGCATCTTAGCCTGTTTATACAGCTCTGCATTCTATTTAAACTGTTTTTGTGTTGATTAACTGTTTTGCACTCTTAAAAAGTTATTTGTTGCTTAATTTTACCTGTAGGCTAACACACTCAAGTGTGCTAGCCACTTAAAAGCATTTATAGCATTTACTGTCTGTTTTTTTCCTTGTCTCTGTAAAAAAAAAAAAAAAAAAAAATCTCTTGTTTTCCCACCTTACTGAACTAGAGTAGTCCAGTTTCAGAGTTGCTGATCCCTGGGCTTTGTTTTTAGTTCCTGTTACTGATCCATTGCCTTATTAGGAAGGAGGGAAGTTTCTTTGCTTACCAGTGGGAGTGGGAAGCACTGAGCAGCCTTTTGTCCGAATTGGTGAAGTTTCAGCCAGAAACTAGTAGTCTATTGGTCGTTTTGGGCCAATTCCTAGCTCCTTTCAGCCCCTGCTATAAAACACGCTAAACACGTGTTTTCCAGCTTGTACCAACCCTGCACAGATCCTCGTGGTGGCCTGCAGAGTGATCCAAGCAGCAGAGAGCTAAAAGAGTGACTTTCTACCAGATATAAGTATTTTTGTGGCTTTCCCACTGTTATTAAGCTAGCGACTGCATTTCGCCTGTTTTACTGCTACTTTAAGTGATTTCTGCATTTTACACTGTTTATTGCACTTTAAGTTACTAATTGTTGCAAATTGTTTCTGTAGGCTACACACTAAAGTGCTAGCCGATTTACAGCATTTATAGCATTTACTGTCTGTTTTTTCCTTATCTCTGTAATAAAACAAAAATCTCTTGTTTTCCCACTTTACTGAACTAGAGTAGTCCAGTTTCAGAGTTGCTGATCCCTGGGCTATGTTTTTAGTTCCTGTTACTGATCCATTGCCTTATTAGGAAGGAGGGAAGTTTCTTTGCTTACCAGTGGGAGTGGGAAGCACTGAGCGGCCTTTTGTCCGATTTGGTGAAGTTTCAGCCAGAAACTAGTAGTCCATTGGTCGTTTTGGGCCAATTCCTAGCTCCCTTCAGCCCCTGCTATAAAACACGCTAAACTGTACTGCTGATCTAACCAGCATATCCTATAACTGAAAAGTTCATCTCTACTTGATTCCCAAGTAGACTATTCTCTATCTGTAAAGCCTAGCACTTACTCCTACAGTACTTGCACCTTGATAAAGCACTCTTATTATAGATAGTACCCCACCAGCCCAAAACCCACTTCCCCGGAGTCCTTTGAAAGTTCTTTATCTACTACTTCTAGTATGTCGAGGATCAGTTGCTAGTGTCCTCTCCAGCTCAACTGGTGAACCTGGGAATATTGAGGCAATGTTACAATTGCCTCATGTACACAGACAATCCTCTCCTTCTCCCACAAAACACAAATACATGCGAGAGATGCAACTATACGGCCAAACTGGAGGCTGAGCTCTCTCAACATAGGACTGGCAAGACCAGACAGGAGGAGAAGGCAACCACACACAATACATACCCAGTCACACATGGTACCATCACAACTTCAAATCATACACATACTCACATAAAGACATACTCGGAGGCTCTGGTCAAAAATTTACCAAAACAGCAGAGGCCACCAAAGCAGACACCCAAACAACTACCACCTCACGACCCAACACATGCAACATATAGACCACACAGTCAGAGTGTCAAACAGTCACAGCCCTTAAGGCCAAACAAAATGCCAGACACACTTGTCATTGGTGATTCCATAGTCAGACACACTGACGTCTCGCTCACCAGACTGAGTAAGGAGAAGGTCACAGTAAGCTGCCTGTTGGGCGCTAGAATCCGCCACATAACGCAAGCACTCAGGTCTCTCAACAGCAGGTACAAGTTCGCCTCAGTCATTGTCCTCGCTGGTGTCAACGACCTGAGACGTACCTCCTTGGACTACATGAAAAGGGACGTCGAGGAGCTCTCTGATTATGTAGCCCAGGCAGGTATGACCCTGACCTTGAGCAGTATCCTACCTTCACCTAGAATGATGCCACAATACAGTGATAAGATGATCAGCTTTAATAATTGGCTTAAATTCTGGTGTCATTCAAAGGGGATCCAATGTCTGTCTGCCTGGGATGACATGCTGGACAAGCCACGCTGCTTCGCAAGGGACGGCTTGCACCTGTCACCCTGGGCTTCCGGATATTGGCAAAGGCTCTTGCCACCCCATAGTGCCTTTTTAGGCAAGGCTCAAATTCTAAACCTACCACCCTAGAACACCAAAAGGAAAAAAACTAAGGGTAATGCTGCTCAATGCCAGAAGTCTCAATCTCAAGATGCACGCACTCGAGGCCCTTCTCAATATGGAGAACATCGATGTCTGTGCTGTGACAGAAACCTGGTTCAAGGCTCCTGAGAGCACCCCAGCACTAACAGGTTTCACCTCATATCATACGTTCTGGCCCCAAAATCCGGACAACACCAAGAAAGGAGGGGGGGTGTCCATATTCATAAAGGACACCCACACCTCAAGGTTGGTGGCAACGCACGATGCATCGGAGACCATCCAGGTGCAATTAACCATAGGCAAGACTGCTCTGCAATTTGTAGCATGTTACAGGCCACCCTCTCAAACTCAGGAATCTCACATGGCCTTCCTGAAAACATTGGAGGGGATAAATGTATCTCCAAACACCATCATACTAGGTGACTTCAATTACCCTAATATAGACTGGGAACACTACTCAAGCCCGAACACTCTAACCCAAAGATTCCTGGAGTTCATAAACTCAAATGCCATGGAACAACTAGTCACCATCCCCACAAGAGGTGAAAACATACTTGATCTCATCATCACGAACATGGGATCAAAATGTTCAACACCGAAGTATACCCTCACTGGTGAGATCAGATCATAAACTAATCTCGCTGGAGGTCCTCATCCCGCCCCACCTGAAACAAAAAGACCACAGTGAAAAACTTCTCAAAAGCCGATTTCACACTTCTAAAAACTAGTGTGGTCTCCTTTAAGGCCCCTGAGCCAGTGGTAAACATTACTCAAACCGCTGAATCACTTACAAATGCCTTCTACCAGCACCTACAGGACTGCATGGATCAGGCAATCCCAAACAAAACTAAGACTCTCTGTACCAAAGGCAAGCGTCCAGTCTGGTGGACCCCAGCCATAAACAAGCTCTACAACAAAAGGAGGAAGCTACTACAAGATAGAGCAAAATCCTTGAAAGGTAAGACACCTTTGATCATTATAAGTAAAAACTAAGAGCTCTCATAAAATCATCCAAGGCAAATTTTGAGAGAAAAATCGCCAAGGACTCTAAAGACAATCATAAGGCCTTCTTTAGCTATGTTAGAAACCTAGGAGGAAACTCCCAGATATGCTCAGAATTAGTTCAAAATGATGTGAAAATTACTGAACCTACACACATTGCTAACATACTGGCTGACAGGTTCAGTGCAAACTTCTCCCCCTCCCCCAAAAGGAGAGATATCTATTCCAGAGGATTGTAGCCCCCAAACATCTCCAACGCCCAGGTGAGAACTGCCCTCACTAAGGCAAAAACACAGCATCCATGGGACCGGATGGTGTCCCCGGCTGTGTGCTTCATGAACTCAACGAGGAATTAAACCCACAGTTAGGACAGCTGTTTAATCTTAGCCTCACCTCAGGATACGTACCCAAGGAGTGGCGACGCGACTGTGGTCCCACTTCATAAGGGCGGTGCCTCCACAGACCCTGGAAATTACCGCCCATTAGCTTGACAAGCCTTATCTGCAAAGCCATGGAGAGGATCATAATGGAACTCATAAATAAAGACATAGGGAACTTGCAGACTTTGGATCCAACCCAGTTTGGCTTTGTCAAAGGCAGATCCTGCCTCTTAAACTTGGTTGACTTTTTCGAGACAGTCACCAAGGCCATTGATGAGGGAAAGGCAGTCCATACAGCCTACCTCGACCTGGCAAAGGCCTTGACACAATACCCCACTCAGGTATCATCGAAAAACTCATCAGCTTGAATGTAAACCCATACATCACAAGATGGGTTGCAAACTGGCTAGCGACAGAACCCACAGGGTCAGAGTTGCTGGAACCATGTCAGACTCAAAGCCTGTCACAAGTGGTGTCCCACAGGGCTCAGTCCTGGGTCCACTCTTGTTCGGCATCTACTTTTCTGAAGTACAAGCAAACACAGGAGGGTTATGGCTGACAAAGTTTGCAGATGACTGCAAACTGGCGCCATAGTCGAAAACACATCTGACACAGATATCCTCCAGAAGGGCCTCACAGAAGCGGATAACTGGTGCCAGAGCCATGGCCTGAAGTTAAACGCCAAAAATGCATAGTCATACCCTTCGGGAAAAACAAGGTTACCCCTAGCTACCATATAGGTGACAATCCACTGAGCACAGAAAAAGTCATCAGGGATCTGGGGACCCAAGTTGACAGTAGTCTTTGTTTGACACTCATGTTGCTAAAGTAGTTGGGAAAACCTTCTATATTGCCCACCTGATCATGAAGGGATTCACATCTAGATCAAGGGAGGTCATCGTCCCCTGTACTCATCACTCA
Organism: Protopterus annectens; assembly: GCF_019279795.1. NCBI lineage: Eukaryota > Metazoa > Chordata > Ceratodontiformes > Protopteridae > Protopterus > Protopterus annectens. The sequence continues at coordinate 366,930,705 of NC_056727.1, read as the reverse complement.
TTAGACCTATGATTGAGTACAATGCCCGTTCGAATGTATCTGACCAGACACCTGATGCAGCTTGAAAGGCCCCAAAAGTTCCTCACCAAAAGGATAAAGGGTCTCAAAATATGTCTTATGCTGCCCGACTGAAAGAACTCCAGCTTTATTCAGTCTCATACCGCTTGCTCAGAGGTGACCTGTGCCTGACATATAAGGCCATGTCAAACCCAGATTTGATGAATATGCTTCACCTCAAAAAATCTAGATCCCTCAGAACCACAAGGCGGGAGACTTAAACCTTGACACGGTTATAAATAGAACGTGCTGGAGGGACAGATTCATCACCCAGAGACTCCCTATGCTGTGGAACAAAATCCCGGTACATGTGAGGCAGAGCACCTCGCTGGCCTTGTTCAAGAGGAATCTTGACCAATGGATGGGAGATCGCAGATATACCCCAGGGATTACTTCAGTGTCACTGCTTGACAGAGGCACAGAAAAATGATAGGCATAGTTTTTATTCAAACTAAAGGGGTGGCGAAAGCCACATAACTATGGGCTAGGCTTATAAATGCCCTTGGGCAGATAGCCTAGTATGAACCTATGAACCTATGAACCTATGATAGGTACTACAGAGTTCCTAACTCTCACCAGTTTCTCTACAAAAGCCATAATGCTGACCCTGAGACCATTTCTCAAGGCCCCAAGGGATTGAAGGCCTCTACTGCCAAGAATCCACTTCCTGCCGAAAGAGAGTCAAGATCTTTAGAAAGGTGGGGAAAAAAGGTATATACCTCGGCCACCCTTGCCAAGAGGGCCTTAAATTGTCAGTTTCATATGCTTAAATATCAACAGTTCCTGTTATCACAATTAAGGAATAAAATGTCTCAACCTGAACAACCAGATTTAAAGGAGTTACAGGATATGATGCATTGTGCAGAGCAAGTAGGTAAACACACCTTACAATGTGGCTATGATGCCCTAGAGGCCTCAAGTAGAGCGGCTGCTACAGGATCAGTCATTCGTAGACATGCCTGGCTTAGGGAACAAAGCTTGCCTGATCATGTGAAAGCTAAACTTCTAGATGCTCCTTTACAAAAGGATGTGCTGTTTGGTACTAATGCTGAGGAGATATTACGGAAAATGGAAGAAAAAGCCAAATCTATGCAAACTGTCAAAGCTTTTTTACAGGTCCAACCACCACGTTTTAGCAGAAATTGGCCTTCTAAAAACTGGTCCTTTCCAGCCACTGACAAGCCCCAAAGAGGTAGATACAGACGCACAAGGGGCAGAGGGCAATCACAAGGATCATATAGAGGCCGACAATGGTAAACTCCAGCACCAAGAGGTGGCGAAGACAGTGCACAACAATACAGAAAACAAACTCAATGACTCCCTCATTTCCATGCCAAGCAGGTCTCAGCTGGCAGCACCTTTGGGAGGAAAGCTAGCATTATTTGCAAGAAATTGGCATATTGTCACAACAGACAAATGGATCCTGGACGTTATAAACAGAGGCTACAAATTTCTATTCCACACTCTTCCAAAAATGAGAGGCATGCCAAACCTGCCACACAATCAAAGGGCAGAGGCACAACTACAAATTTTAAAGCTCATAAGCATGAGAGCCATACAAGAGGTACCTACTCACGAACAAGGTCAAGGTTTTTATTCAAGACTTTTTCTGGTACCAAGGAAAGGAACAGACTGGAGACCCATTTTGGACTTATCAACCCTAAACACATTTTTACTCGTACCAAAATTCAAGATGCTCACATTACAGCAGCTTCTTCCCATGCTGGGCAAGGAGCTTTGGCTGGTAACATTGGACCTCAAGGAGGCACACCTGCATGTCCCAATCAGACAAAGTTGCAGAAGATACCTCAGATTTCTTGCAGGTTCAATCCACTATCAATTCTCTGCATTGCCCTTTGGCTTATCTACTGCGCCCAGAGTATTCACAAAGTGCCTGGCATCAGTGATTGCCTACTGCAGACTTCAAGGGATACAAATTTACCCTTATCTGGACGACTGCCTGATCCAAGCGGACAGCAAGCACATACTTCTGGAACATCTGGCTTATGTAACACGGTTAATGCATTCTCTGGGATATACAATCAACAAAAGAAATCCAGGCTAACACCATCTCAGAAAATAACTTTCCTGGGTGCCAACTTGGACACAAACACCCAGATGGCCTATCTAACGCCAGAAAAACAGGGGCAGCTAACTCAGTACTTCAAAATACTAGCAAAATGTACCAGGCTTACTGCAAGGAAAATACTGCAGGCTCTGGGCTTCATGGCATCTTGCATTCTTTTAATCCCATGTGCAAAGCTGCATATGAGGAAACTTCAATGGTACCTAAAAAAACTATGGTCTCAACACAGTCACAGTTTGGAAACAATAATACCAATAATTCCATGTTTGCAAAAGGAATTTCTATGGTGGGCCCAAGCATGTCAAACAAACACAGGCCTCCCTTTCTGCAAGCCTCAAGCAAACCAAGTCATCACAACAGACGCCTCAGACTACGCCTGGGGGCGCACATGACAGACAGGTGCATTCAGGGCAAATGGTCCCAAAAGGAAAAGCACCTTCACATCAATCAAAAAGAAATGCTAGCAGTAATAAATGCAATTATAGCTTTCAAGGACCTCCTGCATCCAGGACAATTACTGATAAGAACAGACAACACCACAGTAATGTGGTACATAAACAAACAAGGCGGAACACATTCATACCCCTTGTGCAGACTAGCCATGACTCTTTGGAACTTGGCTCTGGAATGGCAAATCGAACTTCAAGCACAGTGCTTGCCAGGATTGGAAAACACGCTGGCAGACAATCTAAGCAGAAATATGACAGATCCACACGAATGGAAGTTGCATCCTCAGGTGTTTACAGAGATAATACAGGAGTGGGGGAGGCCAGACATAGATCTTTTTGCCTCCCACAGGAATCATCAATTGGAAAAGTTTTGTTCAAGGACCTTTCACCCAAAGGCCTGGAGAGTGGACGCCCTTTCATTCAATTGGACAGCATGGACAGTTTACGCTTTCCCACCTCTGCCTCTTCTGCCCAAGGTGCTCTTGAAAGCAAGAGCAGACAGACCGAAGATGATACTGATTACTCCAGATTGGCCAAGGCAACACTGGTATCTGCTCCTGAGGAGTCTAACACATACTCCTCCCTGGTCCCTACCTCTAATGCCTCTTCTGCTGACTCAGCACAGCTACAAAACGCTTCACGGTCAGCTGAAAACACTCAATCTTGCTGCATGGAAAATTCCTTAACACCACAACAGACCCTACTTTCCAAGGAGGTGCAGGATGTCATTTTGGAGGCCAGAAGACCATCTACTAGAAAGGCTTACACCGCAAAATGGAAACGGTTCTGCTCTTGGAATGAGAAAAAAGGCCAGGACCCTAAAAAGCTGAATTTGCCTCAGATATTACAGTATCTAGCAGAGCTACTGAACAGTGGACTTTCATTTTCTTCTATAAAAATCCATGCCTCAGCCATTTCTGCAGAATTCAACTCAGATCCACCTTTATTTTCTCACCCACTCTTACGACAGTTCCTCAGAGGGGCTAAGAATATAAGACCTCCAAGGAAACAGCCAATACCAGCCTGGGATCTTAATTACATTCTAGAGAAATTAACATTGCCTCCTTTTGAACCAGCTGCATCAACAGATTTGCAATATTTGTCCTGGAAAACAGCCTTCCTTCTGGCCATCACTTCAGCTCGTAGGGTTTCGGAACTACAGGCCCTCATGGTGGTGCAGCCCTTCCTCATCTTCCATCAGGACAGGGTTTCCCTTCGTACCAACCCGTCATTTATGCCTAAAGTGGTATCCAGGGTAGCTTTAAACCAAGCCATACACTTACCCACCTTTTACCCCAATCCTCAAAACCAAGGGGAAAGGTTGCTACATTCTTTAGACCTCCATAGACAGCTACGCTATTATTTGGACAGAACAAAGTCCTTCAGGAAATCAGAACAACTTTTTGTGCCCTATGCTGCAGGGGCTCAAGGGAAGCCAGTGACCAAGCAGACAATTTCTAAGTGTATAGGCCACTGCATACGGTTCTGTTATTCATATCATGGGAAATCTGTTCCCACAGGCATCAGATCCCACTCCACCTGGGCCACAGCTACCTCTACAGCCTTCCTCAGAGGAGTTCCTACCAAAGACATTTTGGAGGCCGCCACTTGGAGTTCTGTACATACCTTCACAAAACACTACCACCTGCCTTTATATTCCAAAACTAGAGCAGGCTTTGCCACTGCTGTGTTGCAGGGCATTCTGGCTCATCCCATTTCCAACTAGTACCTACCACCCTGTGTGTAGCTTTGGGAGTCTACCCATCTGTGATTACTGCAGCTGTATGCACCATAAACATAGTACAGTTTTGTACCTACCATAAATGTAGATGTTCGAGTGCTAATACAGCTGCAGTACAAGTTACCCTCCCGCCTTCCCCACTTGGTAAAGGCATAGGGCCTAACCCCCTCTTCATACAACCTGACTGGGTTATCCTTCTATGGTTATTTGCTTGCAACTACTGATTTTGGATTATATTGCATTGTTTGTATATATATATATATATATATATATATATATATATATATATATATATATATATAATTTATGTATTGCCTTCCTTCTGGGGGCACCTGACATCTGGGGCAAGAAAGGCTGAAGAACATGGTGTCGGCTGTGTCTTATATACTCTGGCCTCACTGACGTCAAGAGAGAAAGCGACACCAACCGACGCCGGACCTAGACTTTGGAATTCGGCCGACCGAGGACCCGCCTGACGGCAGAGAACCCATCTGTGATTACTGCAGCTGTATTAGCACTCGAACATCTACATTTATGGTAGGTACAAAACTGTACTTTCCCACCCTTACCTCCCTGTGTATGTTTCTCTGCTTCCTTTGTCCCTCGTTCTAATGTTGTATACACCCATTTCCTCTCAATTTAAAAATAATCAAGGTAGGTGCAAATATTGCTGGAGACTATTTATTGTGGCTTTAGCCATTCTTGCAGCAAATGTGCATTTGTGTGTATACATACATGCTACTTGCTCACCACTTCTCTTCACAGCATCTCTAGCCACAGTTAGTGGAATAATCTCCTAATGCAAGGTTACTATATCTGAGAAGTGGTTTCTTAGTTAATAGCAGCTTTGCTTGTGAGATTCCAGTTAGTTGGCAGTTACCTTCAAGCCATGTTGCATACCTCTGCGTCTCAGTTGTAGCCTCACTGAGGCTGCCGTAGGGATGTTTCTGAATCCCAGGGGCAGCGTATTAAAAATGTGTTGAAAGAAAGGCTTTAGCAATACATTATAAAATCTATAAGGAATATGAAAGTGTTTGTTTTCATGTGTCAGAAGTTATATAACACAAAGTAGTGTGGTGGTGATAAGAAAAACAGCTGTTAAAATCAGAAAGACAGTAGCAGTTACATCTTGATGCCTGTACAGGCTTACGTTTAAATGATAAAATGTGTATGGAATATAGTTTGAAGCCAAGTGCAATTTAAAGTTTGATTTAATGCTTTTTAGTTATTAAGCAGAATTTAAGTCCTGATTGAAGCTCTTCCTGTTTCGTTTGTGTATCTTTATATTGTATTTATGTAAAAAATACATTTGTGTTTCTGATTTGATCATGTGATGTGTTAGTCATGTGATTTTAGAGGCAAGCATTAAAACATTGTATTAGATTCTGCTTTTTGCTCAATACATTTCAACAAACTGTATGGGCCAAATGTATGAGCTTCTGATGTTTCCTATTATACAGAGATTTTTGATAGTTATTCCAACACTACATGCAGTTACATTAATAATGTATTGCTGTTAGTGTATGGAAAACAGCTTGAATCTATTCCCTTCCTTTTTTAGGTAACATTCCTGGCTGTAAAGGTTGGCAGAATGAATACTGCCGTGGATTATACGTCCACATCTTGGGAACTTATTATTGCTGTAAATCACCAGTATGAAGGAGAGCAGAAAGAGTTTCCAGTAAGGGTGTCCGGAGACCTGCACATCGGTGGAGTGATGCTGAGACTAGTAGAACGAATACGTAAGTAACCTTTTCTCATCTTTTATTCAGTAAAGTTCATGGTTATGTCATCAGTAAAACCTAAATGTTTACTCCATATAGAGGTGATTTTTTTGAGTAAAAATAGCCCTTTAGGTTCATAGGTATGTACTAGGCTAATGGCCCTGAAGCCTTTACAAGCCTAGTGCCCTGGCATCATGCCGCCCAATGTTAGATCCCAGTGCCATGTTTACTCCATATAGAGGTGATTTTTTTGAGTAAAAATAGCCCTTTAGGTTCATAGGTGTGTACTAGGCTAATGGCCCTGAAGCCTTTACAAGCCTAGTGCCCTGGCATCATGCCGCCCAATGTTAGATCCCAGTGCCTCTATCAAGTAGAGCCACTGGAGTGATCCCAGGGGTGAAATTTCTATTTCCCATCCACTCATCAAGATTTCTCTTGAAGAGGGCCAGTGAGGTGCTCTGCATGACATGTATGGGAAGTCTATTCCATAGCATGGGCAGTCTGGTTATGAACCTGTCCCTCCAGCATGTGCTGTTGTTTGTGGATGAGGTTGAGGTCTCTGGAGTGTGTTGTGCGGAGGGATTGGGATTTTTTTAGATGCAGCATTTCTAACAGAGCTGGGTCATAAGCAGATAGCCGTTAATAGCCTAAGGGAAAAACATCTGTCTCAGTTGCATGATGTTATACAACCAGTAAGAATAAGACTTTAGTCAACAAATAGACTGTGATTTCTTACTGATCCCATCTGTTCCTATTAGGTTGTTAGTGTTCATTCTGTAAAGTGGCTCAGCATATTATGTAAAGAACTTCCTTATAATCATTGTAGCATTGTGTATCTATGTGTGAAGCCACATCTTTGCAAAGTATTACTACCAGCAAACTGTTTTAAAGCAGATCTCTATGACAAATACAGACATCTTCTGAAGCCATAAATGAGCAGCTAAGCCAAGCAGCTAACCACTGTTTAAACTAACCTTAAACTGAGTCCTGCAACACCATAAGGAAACCCAGACCAGGTATATCCTTCACTCCTGTATGTACAACTGTCCAAGGGTACTTGCGTATTATCACAACCACATTTTTGTGGTTGCAAAAATAGCATACTTCAAGTCAAAGGGGGCATACAACACTCTAAAATGTTATTGAAAGTCCTTATTGCTCAGTAAAAAGTGTGGATTGGCTTCAGGAAGACCAGCAAATTAAAAAATCCACTTCCTGATTTGCGTGCATTAAAGATGCACACTGCAGTTGTCATGACTGTTATTGTACGCGCCAATTTCTGCAGGTTGTAAACAGGGTGTAAGAGCAAGTTTTAAGAAAGTGTCCCTATATTGTGTGGGTCAGATTTAACAAATGTGATTTATTATTAAAGAAACTCGGAGCAGAAGGGATGAAAGACTTCATGAAAATTAACAGTGCCAACTCATCAACGAGTAGTGCTGTCAGTAAACGGCAAGCGTTCCTTTTCAGACTTCATCTCCTTGAAAGACAGC